>NC_056731.1:1318088224-1318178224 GCF_019279795.1 Protopterus annectens | reverse complement strand
CCAATGGAAAGTAAAATGTGGGTAAAGTAGAAGCAGTAAATTGGTATAATTTGTCATTACTACGTATTACTCTTAGACATGCATACATACCATGCAAAGGGTTTGCCATGCTGGAGTGTGACTGAAGTTTGCTTGCCGGTTATGTCCATTCACAAGCTCATCACCTGTAAGTACAACACACCCCATGAGCAGCAGAATGCATTTATACCTGGAAGAAGACATATGCACAGAAGTGCAACTCATAGAGCTCAATAAAGATGTGCTTCATTTCTATAACAAATTTGTAAATATGGCCAAACTTTGTAGCCTGTCCTCAGTCTACAATTTTACACTGTGTTGTGTTACAGTCTTCTCAAAGAGCCCAGGAAAAGTACAAACAGACTAAACTCATTTCTTAACAACAAGGATAAGCAAAAGTTAATTGGAAAGGACAATATTTGATATAATATAATTCAGTGAAATTTACAGAACAGTAGTCTCAGATTCACCGGTAAGACCTGAACGTTATTATTATTTTCACACTGTATTATTGACATGCTTAGGAATGTGTGAGGTGCCATTTTACAGTGCTGTCAACAGCATGATGTGCATCAAGGGGTTCCTGCTGACTATTGTCACTATTAATGGAATTAAAATAGGCTAATGGTACATGGCAGGTAATCTGAACTAAATAATGACTTAAAGTTCACTTCTCCCTACTACACCCTCACAGCAAGCATATACATCCATTTCTAGCTCTGCTACAGCAGAGGAAAACACAACACAGGTAGTATGAATAACAATACTGGAAAACAGCTAGTCAGAATTACTGGTGCATGGTGTGTTTGCACCGCCATCTGTCCCTACTTCTGTAAGACAGGACCAGTCATTGTCCACATTTATTACGTGTTACTTAAGAATGGCAGGTGTCGTTTTTGTCACTTCTGATACACTGTTATTGTAGGGTTTGGCATCATAGTACAACAGGGGGCAAGCAAGACATAGGAGATAACTTCAGTTCTGTGGATAATCAGATCTTTATGGATATCTGAGGACATATGGTAAATGCCTCTTTGGAAAAGGGGGGAGCAAACTGGCAGACAGAGTCAATGTATAGAATCAAGTAGTAGCTGGCATTAATGCTGTAAGGAGAGGGGAACATACCATAATGCAGTGCAGGAAAAGAGCCAAGGATATAGTGGGACATACTAAGACCAAATCTAGGCAGAAAGAATTTGCATAACAGCACTAGTGGTGCCCTTTCCACAACCCATCCTTTAATGCCAGACAGAGTAACTTCTGTCTATAAGGGATGATCAACTGAATGCATATTATCATACTGCTAGCATCATTACAAGTGTTGTTAACACCAGACCTTTCAAACCCCTGCAAAAACCATAGTTGGTCAGCGTGAAAGGTTAGACAGTTAATTTAACTTATCTTATTTTGTTTTTTGTTAAAATGCAGTAGCATAGCTAGGACAGGGCAAGAAGGACAATTGACCTGGATGCATTGTGTTTGAGTGGGTATGATCAACAGATCCACATCTCTCTTTAATGCAATATTGGCTTTTAAAAGCCAGTGTTGCATTTGCAGACAAAACTCAAAACTGATCACTGTAGTGCTCTCTGTGTGTTTTAAACAGTTGCAACTGCTTTCCACATTGTAACAAGCAGTTTGCTACATTTTAAATTAAAAAAAAAGAAAATCTCTCTCTTTAACTAAACATGCAGACAGGACATAAACTATAGCAACTGTTTGCTACACTTTAAAAAGAGTTTATTTATTTACATATTTATTTATACATTTTATAGAAAACATGAGCACCATAGCACTCCATGTAAGCAGGGTATACATTTTGCTACAGTTTATAAAAAGAAATATATTTTTTTTAATAAAAAAATGTGGAAGGACGTTTGGGGCATGGCACAGAAAGATGACCTTAATGGCTGTGGTGGTGGGGGTGGGGAATGCCAGTAGAAGGTTCAGACATTTTTTATTTTTGCTCTTTAGTGAAAGACCTGGGAGGGGGCTTGGCTCTAACTTTAATAACAAATACAACCAGGAATGCAATTGCTCTAAATTAGTCCACAAATACAACAGTAGGACAATATGAAACAGACTATGACTCTGTTCTCTTCACACACACAATTTTTTTTATTATTAACACAATCCACAGACTTCTTCTATTTGCAAAAACATTAATGCTGTCAACACCACAAGCACATTTTCATCTCCTAGAGACTTCCTCAGATGTAATGAAAATGCATACCTATTACAAAAGCTATATACCCTTTCCTTAATTAATAGTGTGCTACTATTTATAAATGGTCAAGTACTACTACATACACTTATTAAACATCCTATTACATAAAATGAGTTAAAAAACTGAGTTAACTTTAATACAGATATTCTAAAACTATATATGTTTAAATAAAGTGTACTTCCTATCTTTAACTTCATCTCATTTGTTGTTTGTCTTTTGGCTTTTCCCGGTTAGGGGTCGCCACAGTGGAACTCAGGTCCGCTAATGATTGGCAGTAGATTTTCACGAACGCCAAGATGCCAGCTTGACGTTCATCCTTCAATGAAGGAATGCCCACCCAACCGCGGGGAGGACATGCAGACTCCACACAGATGGCACTCCCCGCACTCCAGCCGAGAATCGAACGGGAGAACCTCTTGCTGTGAGGCAACAATGCTACCGCTGCACCACCGCGGATACACAACTTCATCTCATTTGTGCATGTTGTAAATATAGAATAATAAAATTAAATTAATAACATTCTAAAACACTTCAAATCCAGTATGACCTAAACTAATAGCACCATCTACTGGTTAGAAAGTTAATTACACATTATAAATACATAAGTATAATAAAATGTGGTAAACATTTTTTTTATATATATAAAACAGTTCTCATAAAAACCATACATGCAATACGAACACCTTAAAATCAGCAGTTCTGATTAAATTTTTAAAGCAAAACCTGTTGTTAATTAACTTTTAGTTTTTTAATATTTCACCTTTGTATAAAGACACTATAACTTTGCAGCCCTTAACTTTAACACTGGAGCCAGTGAGACTGCATTAGTCAGTCCTGGAAATCTTGTTGCTTCTAATGATAGTTGCCAAAGCAATTCTTTGTAATCTATAGATGTGTCCCATGGGCCTCTTCTTACGTCTTTTTGCACCACTTCTAATACAAAAAAGCTGAATTTTCCTTCCTGACAACTTAACTTGTGTCTATATAGGGCATTGTTGGTACATTTGATCCTAATCTTATAGTTATGCTGATATATTCTATTTTTCAACTTTCTTTCCAATTTCCCTGCATAAAAAGCCTCACAATATTCACATAGCACTATGTAAACTATTTCACTAGTTTTACAATTCGCAAAGTGTCTACTACTAATCAGTCTGTCCCTGCTGCTGACTAGAATAGTGTCTCTTGTATGTATGTACGGGCATTGAGAGCATCGTCCATATTTAAATGTCCCAACTCTACCCACTCTGTACATAGGACCATCTTTATTACCCTCTAAAATGGCTTTTATACTTTTACCTCTTTGGTACGTACAATTTAATGGGTTATCAAAAATACCTTCCAGGTCTGATATTTGCCCTAACCTAGTCCATTCTTCCCCTAAGGTTTTCCTTATCCAAACTGCATCTCCATTAAAGTCAGTCACAAAATTTCCTTCACCTTCATTATTAACTAATTTAACCTTTCCCATTTGTAATCCTGCTGTGTCACCTACGATGGGCTTAAACCTATCCTGTCTCCCTTCTATAACCTCTTGTTCTATCTTCTCAATAAATTCATTTGGGTAACCCCTTTCTTTAAACATTTCATTCAATTTCTTACATTCCTGTTCAAAATCACACTCCCTTGATGTCATACGACTACCCCTTACGGATTGTCCCTTAACAATTCCTTTTTTCTGATGTAGGGGATGCACACTGTTAAATGCTAAATATGAGTTTGAGAAAGTTTCTTTTCTATATATTTTTTAACTAAAATAACCTTCCAATTTATCAATAGATACATCTAAATATTCCAGTTTATCCTTATCAATCTTATAAGTGAAATCCAAGAAATCAGTAGAGTCTGAAATATACTTTAAAAATTCAAAAAACATACTTTCAGAACCAATCCATGAAAAGCACATATCATCCAGGTAGCGTTTGTACATTTTCCAATACTTTGCATAATGGGAGTTTATAATATATTTCTCTTCCCAATATGTGAGAATGATGTTAGCGTATGTTGGGGCACATCTTGCTCCCATCACTATGCCTTGTACTTGCTTAAAAAACTCTCTTTCATAATGTATAAAATTATTTTTTAAAACCAATTCCATCAAAGTTAAGATAAGATAAAAATCTTTACTGTTAAATTTCCCATATTTAGCTAACGCTTCCTCAAACCATTTCATACCCTCCTCAAATGGTATTGATGAAAATAAATCTACTATGTCAATAGTTATGAATATAATTCTTTCATCATAAAGCTCATTCGTTATACTACGTAGTAAATTCCAGGAGTCTTTTACCACTCCTTGGCCTCTGAGCGACATATCTTTGAGATTACTATTCAACCATCTAGCCAAAGGTGCTGTTATTGAACCTTCAGAGGCCACTATTCGCCTCATAGGCGGATTTTCTATGTTTTTATGCACCTTTGGAATACCAGCTATCGTTGGTATTCTGGGTTTATCTACGTACAAATACTTGAAAGTATCAATATCTATTGAACCTTCCAACAACAAATTATTTAAAATTACATACATTTTTCTGTTCCCTATATTTATTTCATTAATAGAAACTCTAACGTATTTACTTGTGTCTTCTAATATAGTCATCATCTTAGCTTCGTACACCATTTGGTCCATGATCACTGTACCCCCACCCTTATCTGGTCCCATAACCCTAACAGAGGTATCATTTCTCAATTATTTTAATACTCTGTTTTCTTCCTTTGATAAATTTAAACCTATCCTGTTTTTTGAGAATTCCAACCTTATTTTCTTCTCCATTAGAACCTCAACATTTTTTAATTGTGGATGCAAAGGTGGGTTGAAAGTGCTTTTTCTTTTTAACTCACCTGAACCTCACAGATTTGAATTCTGTCCTTTAAACAATAATTCTAAATTTTTCTTCCTTAGGAATAGTTTTAAATCTATCAAAACCTTACCAAAATCCACCTTCCTTTTTGGTACAAATTTAAAGCCTTTTGATAGTAATGAAAAATACGTCTCATTTATTTCTTTCTTACTAGTTGTATATACTGTACCCCTTGTAACTACATTTACTACCTTCAGATAAAATAACTTCTTCTAAAATAGGAGAACCTACCTGTTCCATTGGTTGAACCTGTTGTTGTTGTTGTTTCTCCCCCCATACACCCCATAATTGTATTTTTTTTGATGATATCTGTTTTTTATTTTTTCCGATCTTCTTAAAGGGGGAAATGCAGAAGGGTCATTTATATTATATGCTTGTTCACCCATTTCCTGTACTTCTACATCCGGAAGGTCTCCCTGTCCCCATTCTTCCTCATAGGCATAATTATTCCTATTTCTAAAAAATTCCTTAGGTTTCAGATAATTTACTTTGTATTCTTTGACATCTCTTTCTATTTTACTACTTTTCCTTTCATATACATTTTTTATTTTACCTTCAATTTTATTTAATATCTCATAATATTTTCTTTTACCATCTTCAATAGAGAACATAAGATCATTTGTGATTTTATGATTAATCTCATCCACCATACCCTATATGCCTTCCATATCCCCTCTCATTTTTTTCATAATAGCTTTAATTATTTCGAATCCACAATTGTCAAATATTTGTAGTAATTCATTATGGAATTCAGTCCCCTCCTTTACTTTATTGGGGTACTTGTAAACTCTTAAGCCTTTTGGTACAATTTTTAGTTTAAGACATTCCTTTAGGTATGCATTTTCAATCTCCATATTTTTATATTTAAACAACAATTCATCCAACATTCTAACATTATAGTCATATGTTAAACTTCTGTCCCCTTCGGAGACTAAAGGCATTTTTTTCTTTTCATTAAATCAATATTTGGACTGTACTAAAGTCTCAAAATCAGTTCTATACATTTGTCCATTCTGATTTTGTCCATCGCTCGCATTTGTGTCATCATTATTGGGTAAAGCTTCCTCTTGTGCCAATGTCGCCTGGTTATTCCTAAAAACAGCAGGAAAACCATCACAAGAACCTCCAAGTTCATTGCTGTAATTTGTGTTGCCTCTCTCTGATGACAAAATTACCCTTTTTGCGCCGTTTTCTCCTCTATTTAACATTTCCTGATTCCCCGGTGGGCATGATGATGACAACAGCAATGCTTGGCAAGTGGGCGTCAATACCTCTATCAATTGCGATAATTGGTTAATCATTCTGTTGATCCTATCCATATCTCCACCTCTCTCAGGACCACTCTGCCCAGACGTCAAAGCCTTGTCCATTCCCTCAGTTCAATACACCAAAACCAAATATGACCAGGAAAGCAATTGCTCTAAATAAGTCCAAAGTCCAACTTTAATAAGACAATTGTTACTGTCACTTTCTCTAAATGTCCCATAAACATAGCTTATTTGCACTTAGGTGAAGTAATTGCAACATGCCTAAGTGCAGCAACTATAAATACTACCCTTAATGTTTGTTGCATTACATTCAGTTATATATTATATTATATTATATTATATTATATTATATTATATTATATTATATTATATTATATTATATTATATTATGGTACTTTGCTATGCAATAACCATATGAGTCAAGGAAAAGTAAGCAGTAGTGAGAAATCTTTTAGTGTACTTTGCAGATCACAGCTTCTTAGTATACAGTTTTCAGTTTTCTGTGTTCTCATTGCAACACATTAGTCTGTTTCCTTGTCTGTCAGCAGACCATAATAGACAGAATTGCATGACTGCAAGGCTCCACTATGATTTATTTTATATTACAGCCTGATCTCTAAAATGAAATGTATAAAATAACATAAAATGAATCAATTTAACTGCAGTCTAGAGGAACTGTGGTTATTACAGTAATGCAACCTAGTAACTAAAATAGTCTATTATAGTCTGCAAAATTATAAAATATGCACAAATAAGTCATACAACCTGCAAATGACTGGTGCTCAAATGACACTGCTTTCCTGCCTTACTTGTGTTAAGTGCCTTGATAGAATCTGACTCCCTTTCATGTTAGATAGTATAAAGTGTATATTGGAAAAAATGAAAGCATGCATGAAAGTGGCAAAATATTTCTGCAAAGGGAGCCAACTGATTTTAAAGAAGTGATCTTTGATCAGTCTCCATTTTTTTTAATAAACAAAGATGCAAGCTGAATACAATTTTACAATTTTCAGAAAAATGTTCCCGTAATATTCCATAGTTTTATGATTTTCATTCACTTATACAAAATAAACAGTGCATCTATAAATGGATCCGGTATAGACCAAATAAGGTACCAGTGAGGAATTTGTTTGCAATATATATATATATATATAGATTCACCATTTTAAGTAAAACTAATTTAGTAGTTTCATTTTTGCTTTAGCACATTTGCACATATGTCCTAAAGGGGGCACTCAGAAGATTGCAGTTAAGGGTCATAAAGAGCATACCAATCAATGACTTTGGTAACCGAATTTTTACCTGCTAATTAGTACAGCTCAAAAGATACAACATCCATCCCATTAGAGAAAATCTGAAGGGAAAATATTTTTCTCACTTTGAATGGATTATAACGAAATGTCTTCCAATGTAACAAGAGAAACAATAACTACAATTTGTAGTATGACTCAGAATTTAAATGTTTAATATGCATTCCAATTATTATTTGATACAATTATTTACTTTACCAAATGGTATTTTAGATGAACTGGAAAATTATCCTAAAATATAATTTATCAAAAGAAAATGCATTCACAAGAAAGAGTAATTTAACAGAAAACATTTCACGTCATTCAGTGAGGATGCTATTTAATTAACTTTACATTAAACTGAACAGGTGCTATAATATTTTTATTCAATTACTAACGAAAGTGAATACAGATTTTATATAGCATCGCCATCTAACGCACTAGGCTTTTCTTCTTCCTTCTCATACATTTGTGATTTATCAGGAATGGAAATAGAAAACTCATCAGCTTGTTAAAGTATCGGCACCCTGTCTCCCAGACCAATTTCTCAATCCTCATAAAAAAAAAAAAAAAAAAAAAAATGATGTAGAACTCTCTCATGACAGGTAACTATTAATCTTTCTGTTGATAAAAATAAATCTCTTCTAAGAGCTAGAAGCTTCATTTCCGCAGATACCATTTACTGTTGTGTTGCAAAAGATAATAAGCACAGCATTTCTGTTATAGCTCCAACCAATTTAAGTTCAGTTTTATTGCTGTTTGTACAGCATCTTATTGCAGACGGTGACCTTGACTGCAGGTTATATTTAAGGCCTTATACGCTGCAAGAACAATAATTTTAGAGGCATTCAAATTAATTGTTTGCTTTTGTAGAGCATACATTTTTTATCTTGCCATAATTCTTAGTAGACAGGGTCACTCAGCCCATCGAAGCAGTGCATGATTAATCATGTCAGCCTCTAGCAGGAATGAAGGGATGAACCTTCCCTCTGTCTGTCTGTCTCTCTCTCTCTCTCTCTCTCTTGCTTTTTATTTTTTCACTAACATAATGCAGAAAATAGGAGCAAGAATAATAAAATACTCTATCATAGAACTGGTACTGTTTGCCTGCACAGGTGCTCTTACCTAGTAAACACTCATTTGTCACTGCTTAGTGCTAAAGGACTCTTGGGATCTGCCTTGTTTGTGCTGAAGACTCTAAAACAAAGAGCTGTGCTGAATTAGCCCAATAACCATATTTCAAATGCTGGTTTATTACAGCTGAAATAACAAAGCTGTTAGATAATGACTACCAGCTCTGGGCTGCGATTTATGAGCCCTGCATTAAAGAATCGCTTCATAATGTTTTCTTCATTTTAATCGAGCTGTTTATAGGAGTGCACTTTAATTACATGTTTTATGAAACATTAAATACTCCCATTAACAATAAAAGGGATTTTTAGTAGGAATTTGACTTTTACCTTATTGTGATATTCCAGGATGCTCTCAATAAATTATAGGCGTCTCAAAATAGTACTAGGAAAATATAAGTACTTTAAAAATAAGATGTGCCACTGTTACCTGAGATGCACAAAATATGTTTAACCCAATATCAAAGGTACATTAATGTAGAACAAAATATTGTTTGAATAGTATTCATTGTCAGCAAGTAGCCTTATTCAATAGCTGCTTTCATGGAATGGGAATAAATGTTTACTACAAAGTATATAAAGTTCTGTTCTTTTTTTCTGCATTTTCAAAAATCAGGATTCAAATATTTTTGTTGTATGTCTCCTACTATATTATGGTAACTGTGTCAAAATGTTTCCATGCTGTTGTTTGATGTACAAGCTAGTTAAAATAAGCTGCTCATTGTACATCTAAAATTTTGTTCAAATAACATCTTGCAAACTCTTTCTTGTGGATCTAGGTGAGTCTTTTAAAATGGATGCAGTTTTTATAAGTCCTATTAGTGATGCTAGCATACCAGACTTGAGTACATCTGCTTTAAAATCTGTGTCTGTATATCTGTGGTTATTTTAGGTGGGCTGGTAACTTATAGCATATTTCTTTTTCAAATAACTTCTTTCAGCAGAGGCCCAGTGCCAATCTCATTGAGACTACTTCTTATATAAAGTGTGCAGCATAGTGCATGTACATCCTGTGTTACAAGTTTGTTCCAGTGCATTATAATACACAGTTCTTTGGACTGTTTTTGTAAAAGGAGTCAGTCCCACAGAGATGTTGCCTAGCACTAACAGTATCTACTTCTTATAGAGTTAAGTCTAATAATGACATTTATACTCCATTCTTTTCCCTCATGCTATGCTTTATTATCTCCTGGATAATTGGAGTTTGGAGGATAGTAGAATGCATTTTTTTCTTGCCATGCACTAAATAATTAACATCAAAAACAGAGTGCAAGCAGAAAAGGACTGGGTTGGGACTTACAGACATAACTGTATATGCATGCTGAAAGGGCATCCTGTGTAAAAGGTGCATTCTAAGATTTGATCCATAACTCTGTCCTGTATTGAGAAAGATAACAGAGGATTCTTTTTCAGTGAGAGCTGTGTGTCTACACACGGATTCAACTATGTCTCTTAAATAGAAATGCTTTATATCAATTTATTGTTACCCCTTGATACATCAAATTCCACTGCCTCTCCTGCTAACTACCAGATGACTTCTTACTGCCACATATGTGAACAACATTAGTATACATGTATATACTCACTAATGTTTCTGTTCAATAGCCTGATATTTTCAACACTGAGTAATACATAAGTATTTTTCCATTGTAATAGTTATGTGTATTTCATAAGAATGCATCTGATTAATATTGTGTAATGATTGGCAATTAACATTATAAAACGAGGAGCACACTGCTTGGTTAGCTCAACCAGCGTGCCCATTGTGAATTGAGCATATACCAATAAAAAAAGTCCAGTCACCCAGACTTTTTTCTATTAATATATGCTATGGAAATTCTAGTTTTCTTTAATTTAAAAAATAAATAAACTTAGAAATGCAGAGACTTCAAAAGAATGAGAGAGATAGAACAGAAAAATTACAAGGCTAATCAGGTACATTATGCAAAACTAGAGAAACATACATGATAATCCTTATTTTTTCTCTGTTCCTTTTCTCTCATACATTTAAAGTCTTCGGATTTCAATTTTTTTAATTAAAAAAAAAAAAATAAAACAAAACAAAAAACAAACAAAAAAAAAAACAGAGATGTTCCTTTCTCCATTGCTTACTTTCCACAGCACTGATGTACTGAATAATAGTGAGAATGTAAGTCCAATAAGTATGTGCAGTCCATCAACTTTTTTCTTAATTGTCATTGTATAAGAGCAATAACCCATGGCTGGGTGTGAGTAATGATGATTTACCCATGGTTGGCTTTGTTTGGTCACTTGGGCTTCAACCCCATGACCAAACCAACTATGGGAAAATCCAGCATTACTCACTCACAGCCATGGGTTATTGCTATAGTAATTGATACTGATTATGTCTTAATGTTTTTTTTTCCATGTTTACTACTGAATGTCTGTCTAAAATGTTTGTAAAATCTGTAGCTTTTCTCCTCAGGCATCTGCTGAACAGGTTCTTTTGATTAAACCCATTCAGATAAACCCAATAAACAATTGCAAAATAAATAAATAAAGTATTAACTTATTATTTCTCTGCTGGTGCATGAAAGTTACACTTACATGTGACATGGTGGCATAATTTTATATGTGCAGTATGTCTCTAATAAGGAAGAAGTGGTAGGAATTCTGCTCCTTAATTAATTTCTTATGGATTCAGATTCAGATTATTTCAAGACAGAGGCCTTGTCCACACAACAAACTGCTCTGTTAAGCCATATGCTTCAGAAGTAGCTGCAAACAGCAGAACAACACTGCAACTTTTACAATTGAAGATAAACAGTGAGCAGAGTAACTCCACAGGGTCTGGACATTGACTTCCTGAAATGACAAGTAGTAAGCCGCATATTTAATTGGTAACTATTTAGACTTGTTGTATAAAAATGTAAGCTGCTCTTTACTTATACAAGCTAGATGTTACTATAACTTCTGTAAAATGGATCAAGAGCTACTGTTTCTTTTGTCAAATTTGTAATATCTAGGAAGAACATTTCACCTATAATTACCCAATGGTTAACTTGATAAGGGGTCAACTCATTGAGCACAAACCACCAGGAAATCACCCAGATGAAAGTGTTTAAAGTACGTGTTTTTTGCAAGATGCCAAACCCCCTGATCTGCTACTCCCCCCACCTGACCTTCTATATATCAATACCGCAGTTGCACAAACACCAAAAAAAAAAGAGGTATAGTAAAAACAAAATGAATTATTAACAGGCATTAACTTAAAAAACACACTGGGAGTGATTATCTATGGAGAACAGTGACTGGTGAATTCAAAAACAGCAAGCTGAGCTCATCCAAAAGGACCTTCACTTGCTCTGCACTCAATGAAGCCTGAGAAAACAGCTCATGTTTTGTTTTGCAAATTCATATAATACATTACATTTTTAGATTTACAGACTTATAGCTTGGGTATAAATATTTATTTATGCTAACACTCTTGTTACATTTCTTTTCTACAGTAATTTTGTCAATATATTGAGTGGCTACCAGTTCCAAGGATCTTTGTAGCATCCAATTTGTACTCTACTGGAGGTTTATCACCCAACAGTGAAGATTCTGAAACAAAGAAAATTTAAGTGATATTTAAGAGATGTAATTTCAAGCTATAAAACTTGTTGCTGCACATTAAAACAACATTTGTACTAGACAAGACCCCCTCTACCTACAACATGTAAGGAACTGCACTCACCATTCTCTTATATATAGTTACTTTCTGTACCATGGATAAATGGGATTCTCCAAGATACAGCAATTTTGTTAAGTATATGTTTCTCCATCACTGCATTTAATTTTTTTTGCAAGACGTCTTCCCACAGCTGACCATCAGCAGACCTGATGCCTCTCATTGTTCACTGGGTCTATCTACTCTCCCTAGCCTCTGCCAGACTTAATAATCGGGCTGGCAAGGAGATCAAGTCACCCCAGATTCACTGCATACGAGTATTTTTCATCTAATTTCCCCACTCCAACCAAACCCTGGAAGCACTCTGTAAGTAGGATGTGCGGTAGGCAGAGGGCGCTGGACCACTCCTCACTTCTACAAAGAGCTGATATCAGAAAGCCTCCATGTCCACTATCAGGAAGCACTTCATAGTTACTTTCCCAGCCACATCCAGGGAAATCCTACTGTGCTGTGTGCTCAGTGTGCACCACTCCCTTCTCCCCTCCCAGGGCAGGCATACCTGTCCTACTCTACCAGCATATCATACATACCTGAGCTTACTAACTGAACTCAGATCACATGCTGTGTGGTCATTGCTTTATCCCACGAAACCACACTGCCAACTAAAGTACAGCTACATTTGCACAGTCTCAAGGATCATGTTTACCCTCCTTAAGCTTACAATACAAACCCTAGTCAAAGTTATGCTCATATTAAGTAGGAATCTGTCAGCACAACTGGGAGTGTCTCAGGCTAAAGGTCAGAGAAGGAGAGAGGGATAAGAGGCGCAAAAATAACAATTTCATTGGCTACACACACACAGACACACACACACACACACACACACACACACACACACACACACACACACACACACACACACACACACACACACACACACAATTGTCCTACAAAATGTTTCTTTGTTAAAAGAGGACTTTGCCACCTCTTATTCTGTACATACTTTCAATAGTTCCACTAAATCAGGAGATATACAACCTTGTCACCCCCATTCTGAAGAAACTTTCATTAGATCCACTAAATCTGGAGACATTCCACCCTGTGTCGAACTTCCTTTATACAAAGTATTTGAGGAAATGGCTTATAAAAACTGCACTCCTAAATGTGTCACGGCATCCTTGATCCTTATAAGATCTACTTTTCGATCCAAATGATCAGCCATACCTCTCAACCTCCAAGCACAAGAAATCAGGACAAAGTAAAAATAATTGGGGACAAAAGCCTTAAAATAGGGGCAAATTTTACATATTGCTCATATGAACTTAGAAAGTTGATAGAAAAATAGATTTTGTATTAGCGTGCTTTTTTTCTGAAAGTTGTGACATCTAAAATTCAAATGACTGTCATTATTTAGTGACTTCAGTCTTTGGTGATTTGGCAGATAACCATAAACATTATAAGGAACAGACCAAAAATATGAGTACAAAATCCGAACATTCTGCAAAAATCTGGACAGTTGAGAGGTATGGCTGATTAGCCATGAGCATTTTGAATGGCCCTTTTGTGATTGTGCCTGATGGGATGTTGTAGATGACATCAATGTTGTCACTGGTCAAGGCAGAAATTATGTCCGAGATGGATGTTAAACCACCAAAATGATTACTGCTGCAAACGTTTGTGCTACCAACCTGGCCCAGGAGCTGAAATTAATGGGTGGTGGCCAGTTGACCAAAAATCCTTTATTGGAGAGGAAGGAATTCCTTGCTTCTGTGCTTGGAGGTTGTGAGCGATCCATAGGTCAAAGGGAAGTCCTGCATATACGAAGTGAACTTGACTTCCCTTCAAGAATCTCTGCTGGAAATGAAACAGGTGTGTATGTCTTTACACAAGGAAGTATCTGCATTCTGTGTAAATGTATTGCATAGTGCAGAACAAATACAATATTATATTTTTTCATTGGATCATCAGGGTTTCATAGTGGGAGACCACTGTTACAAAATATGTTAGATATTATTCAATCTTACTGAAAAAGACACTGCGATTCAAATAATGACAATGGTCGTACTTATTCTGCCTCCCCCCCCTTTGGTATGCTCACTGGTGATGTTTTATCAGGTTTTTCCTACTGCTGTTTTATGTTGGAGATGAATCAGATTTTGGCAAAGATGCAGCCAGACTTTAACTTAGCCACGAGTCACAGTGTCAATGTTGGGGACATGCAATGTGGAGTCCAGATCCCCACCATAGTGAGTGGACATAGTCTCTGTTCCTGTGGAGCCCTCCCTAGTCAGAAAGAATGACACAGAAGGGCCAAAAACAGGAGAAAGGTCTATGCTGGAAGGGCTGTTTCCCCTAACAGCACAGTTGCCCTTGGTTACCACAAGATCCACTGACCATGGAGAACACAGGGGTGGATGTCCTTCTGATGGTAGAACACACCATAGGTCCCACACCTTACCTGAGCTACTTGTCTTTATGTCCATGACACAGCAAAGGTGCAATGTCATAATACAGTGACAGGCTAACAACAGCACAGTTCTTACTGAGATGATAAGTGCTGCAATCAGCATATATGATGAGCTACAAAAGATAATGCCCTACATATGTGATGATATGGATATGTTGCAGAAGCAAATTGTATGACACAGGTTGCCCTGTGACAGAGGCATTGCAGTATTTTGGCAGTCACACTTCTCAAGGCTACTCCACCTCAGTCTGCAGTAGTGAGGACTGCCATGGAAGGTTGAGGCCTCAGTCTGGCATATGTAGTGCTATCATTTTCACTTTACCATCCAGTGTGATGGAGAGTGGCATACAATGCATATGTTCACAAGGGTGGGGTATACTACAGCAGTGATGCATCGCAGGGACTCTGAATCATGCAGCACACTCTCCTGCAAACAAGGTCTAGATGCTGTTGGGGCCCTCGCAGCAATGGATGTCCCCATGGAAAGGAAGCACCCTGAAACTGTCTGTTAGATCTCAACATCTACTGAGTTGGTGTCTGAGCATGCACACACACACACACACACACACACACACACACACACACACACACACACACACACACACACACACACACACACACACACACACACACACACACACCACACTCTCATACTTCAAAAATACCCAGATCCACATGCAATGCTGGAGACAGCAACCCCATCCTGAATAGGGCACCCTAGTCTTTTCTCCATATCAGATGTCAACAGCGACAGATTAGATTCAACCATACCAACAGACATACAATTGTCCATAGATGATGCTAAACATTGTGTCCCTTTCAACCTGTGCAAATGATGATAACTGTACCCTGCCCTGTGTACTCTTTTACTTGATAGTTAAAGTCCGATGCACAGTGTAAATACAAAAATTGTTTCTACACAGCAAAAAACACAACTGTAATTAACAGTAAAAGCTGCCAAGTTGTGTAAAAAAGCTAACAAACATGGACAACCTTATAATAATTGGTTAAGTGCTTTTGTTCGTTTTATTACAGAACTTCATCAGAGGTTCTGCTGTATTGCCTCCTTTGTGGGGGGAATAATGTGTGACTCTTCCAGAGCTTGAGGACATATGATTATTGTATAGATATGTTTATGAGGATTGAAAAGGGATAGGCTATATTACTACCTGCTATTTTTTAAAATTGACTAGGTACATTATCTGCAGAGGTAGAGCAAACTTATTGCTTGTTTAGCAGATGTTTGATAGTGGTTATAGGCACTGCCTGAAGGTTGACTGCAGAAGTAGCTTGGTATGGTTCAGTTGAGTAAACTTAGGTTGAGTTAAGACCCTTTGTAATGGATGCTATGTTGTTGTTCTTCTTTCAGCTTTTCCCAGTTAGGGGTCACCACAGATGAACTCTGGTCTGCTAATGATTGGCAGTAGATTTTTACGGTGCTGAGGTGCCAGCCCAATGCCCAACCTTCAATGAAGACATGCCCATTTATGCATGTCTTTCGAATGCCACTCGACCACGGGGAGGACATGCAGACTCCACACAGAAGATGCTCCAGCTGAGAATCTAGCGGGAGAACTTCTAGCTGTGAGCCTTGTAATGGATGCTATACCATCTATAAAATAGTTATTAAATTATGTTGTAAGATCCATTGCATTACTATTTGGAGATCATTGTATTGAGGAACTGGTGTGGTAGCCTTGAGGCAGATTCCTTGGATACACCAACCATGTCCCTCATTAGTAAGTGAAAGGTCTCTAGATAGTATTTGTAAAGCCACATATTCTTGGTATCCACAAGGATAGGTGTTCCAAGCATTACACAGACCGGCAAATGATGATGGCACATCTTGACCATCTCCTGCATTATGACTTAATCCTCATGGTAGTGGTCCACAATGTCAGTGTCACAAAGGACATGAAATGTTAGGTGCAGATGGATGAAACAGCATTGCCATGGGTGGCAATACACAACACTGTGAATACCAGTGGTGAGTACATCTTTACATGTGCAAGTTAGTTAATGCTACACCTACCCCATACATTGTTCCCTGATTTGCCTCCTGTAACTTCAGGATTTTAGTGTAGTCATTAACTCTAGAGCAAACCCCTGTAGCTGCAACATATATATACATATATATATATATATATATATATATATATATATATATATATATATATGTATAGAGAGAGAGACAGGGATAGATGCACAGATACATATGTCTATCTATCTATATAACTGAAAAAAACAGCGTAAATACCAAGAAAATAAAAAAGCGGCGTATTGCAACGCTGAACGCCAATGAACCAAGGATTGAATCCGTGCAACCTCCGGTAATAATCCAGCGTATTATAAAGTCATCGAACTTCAGAGCCAGTAAAATGAAAATTCTTTTATTCCACAATGAATCAAGGTTAAGCGCTTTCACACACAAATCGTGTGCTTCATCAGAACACAGAATAATAATCTCATCAATGTTTAAATATACATTTTGGCGCCAACTGCCAATGAAACCTTTAAAGCTATAGCATATCTTAATTCATATAAGCGCTGTAAATTACGCTAAAACTAGCACCATATGAATTCCCTAATCTAAAACAATCAAATAAATTCTTTTTATGTGTATAAAAGTGTAAAAATATATATATAAAAAATAAGTTTTGAGCTGTGTATGACAAAATGTTAAGCATTGCTGTATATCCCTATAAGCATGCATTCATAAATAACTAGTACATAATCATAACATATAAATTGTCAAATATTAAACATTAAATGTTAAGTATCAATTATTAAATGGACTTATCTTGTGACACAGTTAGGTAAACACAAAAAATTCATGTGAAAATGCATAATACAAAAATACCTAAAAATTCATAAAGGTACTTCACAAAAGATATTTCCCCAACAATATGTTTTTCATGAGAACATGTAAATCATAGTACTAGTATAACTTCAGCTCAAACAATTCAAGCTTCCAATATAGGTTTGACTGATATAAATTCATTTAATCCCGGGGGGTGTAGTTGCATCAGTCAAAATCTGCCAATAGCATTCCCTGAATGCCAAAAGACTTTTCATATTACCCCCCCTGGGATTTGGCTTCACAATATCTAGTATACTAAATCTAAACTCATGTTCCTCTCCCTTATTCATAATATGGCTAGCTAATGCATTTTTATCATCCTTCTTTCTGATAC
Organism: Protopterus annectens; assembly: GCF_019279795.1. Taxonomy (NCBI): domain Eukaryota; kingdom Metazoa; phylum Chordata; order Ceratodontiformes; family Protopteridae; genus Protopterus; species Protopterus annectens. The sequence goes on along the minus strand of NC_056731.1, from coordinate 1,318,160,136 downwards.
TATATGTATGGGCATATATCCTTCTTCTAAACTGCTGTTCCGTTTTTCCTATATAATAGGAAGAGCATATTATGCATTTAGCCAAATAAACAATATATTTAGTATTACAGTTTTCATTCTTAGGAAATATTCTAGTCTTGTTGTAATCTGATAAAACTATATTGTTCGCATCTGATATATACTGACACTGATTGCAGGTACCACATCTTTTAGTATAGCCTGCATTAAGCGTCTCTCTACCTTTAGTTTCATTTTCCAACAAGTGTTTTAAGTTCCTCCCCATCCTATAAATAAAACTGGGCTTCATTCCCAGTGTATTTATCATTTCATCATTAACTAATAAAGTGTGCCAGTGTTTGGTCATTATCTCCTTAATCCTGTTGCTATGTGGACCATATTCTATGACACAAGATCTACTGTAAACATTGACCTTCTCCTTGTTTTTTATTTCAATAGAGTTTGTTACAGAGTATTTGGTTCCCAATAGGGAAACATATCTAGTCCCCCATTGTTCAATCACTTTAGAACTAATTTTATGCATCATCTGCACATTATATCCTCTATCAACAAATAATGAAGTGATAAACTGTATCTCTTTTAACATGTCTGCATATTCAGATGTCATCCTAAGTGCCCTTATACATTGTCCTTTGTATATATTCCTCTTAGTCTTCATGGGGTGACAACTTCCAAAATCAAGATAAGAATTAGTGAAGGTTTCTTTCCTATGTATTTTGGATTTATACTTCCCATCTTCTCTAGTAACAATAGTATCCAAATACGGTACTCCTACCCTGTTGCTAGTAGATGTAAACTTTAAGAAGTCACTGCTAATATTTAAATATAGGAAAAACTCATCAAAAGTATCCTGATCACCTTCCCAAACGATATATATATCGTCTAAGAAGCGTGAATAATATTTTATTCTTTCTTGATATCTGCTGGTGAATATGATCTTCTCTTCCCAATTTAGCATTACTAGGTTGGCATGTATGGGGGCACATGCTGACCCCATCGCCACACCTTTAACCTGCCTAAATATTTCACCCTCATAAAAAATGTGATTATTATCTAGGACTATGGACATTAACTCATTAATTAACTGAATTCTGTCCCATTCCAGGTCACTGTGTCAAATAATGCTATCGCTGAATGCCTCTAGACCTTCATCTTTGGGAATACATGAAAACAGATCAATCATGTCTATAGAGGCAAATAGCAAATTATCACTTCCTAAGTATGTAGGGTATCTAGAAAGAAATTCCCAGGAGTCTTTAACCATGTGCTCCACCTTATTGTAAATATGTTTTAACAGGGAATCTATAGCAACCCCTAACGGAAATGTTTTAGATTTGCTGCCTGATATAATGGGCCGAAAAGGTGGATCATCCACATTCTTATGTACTTTGGGTATGCCCACCATAGTAGCTAGAAAGGGATGTTCGACCCTAAGAAATTTGTATAAATCTTCAGTGATTCTGTTGTCAATCAAATATTCTTCCAAGTATAAATCTATCCTTTTGTATGCAATGTTCAACTCATTTATAGAAATGGTCTCATAGTTGCCCTGATCGTGAAGTATATATATATATATATATATATATATATATATATATATATATATATATATATATATATATATGGTTTACACTGAAAACCTTGAAACTGCATTGGTCGACAGGCATGTGGTCAACTTGCAGTTTTCAAGTCGGTAGAATGTCAAACCCAAATGAATCGTCTACACTACAGCAAACGGGAAGTGTGAGAAGAGCATTTGGGTTTGACATTGTGCAGGTGGATTACAGTTTATTTAGTAACTAGGAATAAGCTCATTTCCTCACTGTAGTGGTATCGCAGAGTTGAAATATTTTATGTGCACAGGATGTAGGGGGAGCAGGGAGGCATAGCCTCCCTGCAAAATAGTAGAATTAATGTACTGTTGACTGTACAGTTTAATGTTACGTTAATGTTCATAGCAGGATGTGAGTGACATCACCTCCTGCTATGTTGAATACATCGAACCATGGTTGTTAATGTATTCATTTTCACTTTGGTTTACTTTTCGGCATTCCGAATTCCACATTTCAGGTCAACTTTCTGAGAGGTCGACCAAAACGGATTTGAGATGCCAATAGTAAACCTATATATATATATATATATATATATATATATATATATATATATATATATATCTATATATATCCACTTCTTAATTTCGAAATCTCAAAATCCCAAACATCAGAATCCTGATGTCTGTATGTTCGAAATTCTGAAATCTTGAATTTAAACAATTGAGATCACCCAACAGTGCGGAACGGTAACTTTACCTTTCTCTTCACTGTAGTGCGATCTCGGAATTGATATATTTATGTAGTAGGGGCTGTGGGGGGGTGGGGTGCAGGGGGGGGCTTGCTCCCCTGCAGCAACATGTTGTCTAACTTTTTTGTTTTAGTTTTGTTTCTTTTTTTTTGCATTTTGAGATTTCAAAGTCTTGAACATCTGAATGTTATGATTCTGATGTTCAAGATTTTGACTTTTCAAAATTACATAATGGACCGATATATATATATATATATATATATATATATATATATATATATATATATATATATATATATATATATATATATATTATATATAATATATATATATATATATATATATATATATATATATATATATATGTGTGTGTGTGTGTGTGTGTGTGTGTGTCTTTGAATCCCTCCATCATATTGTTTACCCTCATTTGCATTCATAGATGTACTCACTTTAATAATGTTTCTCATTGGTATGTCATCATACTGCCATTGACATACAATGCAGGGTGCAGGAATTCTGGGCCTTCCTCACTAATAGTCAGTGTGTCTCTGAATCATCCACACCATACAGGTGGCTTCTCATAATAAAAAAAAAATCATTTACTGCTAAGAAAATGATGTTTCTGAAGCCTTGAGTCTACATCCGCTGTACGTGCAAAAATGGATATATAGAAAGATCCATAGATGCATTCATAGATTTATATCTATATTTACAGTTAAGTCATATTTCTACAGTTTCATCATCATTCGTTACCATCTTGGTACTGGTTTTCATAGTAATCTCTTTAATAGACATGTTTATTTTATTGTATTATTTTTATATTGTATATAAAATGTAGAATGACAGCTTTGGGCTCTTTAATGAACTCTGACTTTTATTTTTTATGCATTATTGCATACATGGTCATGTCTTGGATAAGTAGGTTTGCTTTTCTTTCTATTTTAAACATTTGTTAACCATTTAAGCTCAAAGAATACATGCCCATCTTTGAGGACAATCCAGGAGCACTGGCTGGTCAGGTGACATGCTCAGATTTTTACAATATGCAAGTGGAGGAGAAAGGAGTCAATAGGAAACAGCTTGTTAATGGCTCAGAGCTTTAATCTTCTTAGATAACTGCCAGACAATGAATAATCCATGGTCTGTTGCAACCAACATGTTTTCTCAAAAAAATACATTAACAGAACTTTTCAGGACACTATAATATAGAAAATATTTATTTATTTTTCTATATGAACACATAAATTCAGGCAGTACTGAGGTTGCTGGGGTTAACATTGTCACATCATAGCAACAGGTTCTCTGGTTCTATTCTCAGCTGGGGTGCCTTCTATGTGGAGTCTGCATGTCCTCCCTGCATTAATGTGGGTTTCCTCTGGGTACTCTGATTTCCAAAGACATGCATATGGAGCATTTCTCCTCAGGTCTCCCCTGAAAATAGTCTCTGTTCTAGTCAGACTTTACTGGTCAACAAATATTAAATAAATAAACATATGCTGGCATACTGCAAAACAGTGATTTCACTCTCAAATAACCACTGGTCCTGTATTAAGACTATCAAACTCAAGCAAGGACCACAATCTGCAACTTGCAAGACAAAAAGAAATGCAAGCAGTGTTGCTGGAAAATGGGTGTAGCTACTTCACTCATCTTCAATTATGCTGACTTTAGGATTTATTGAAGCCCGAAGACCAGGAGTTAAAGATCCTTGTTGTAAAAAGTCTAAAGGTCTGAAATTAACTGGTTTATCTTCTTGCAGAATCCTGGTATTGATTTCATTCTATGTGTTATTAAGTCACATTAAAACATTTGTCCTTTGTTGCCAAGTTAGTTTTAATAGGGATTGGAATACTTGTACAGGAAGTGTGGAGGTCCTTATAGGAAGGGAATGCCCAAGGAAAGAAAAGCTGTGTTCATTGATTCATGGATGATTAAATGCTCCTTTTGCAGAATATAGGGTGGTATTTTCTAGTAGTGTTAAGAATAATTAATGAGTCTAAGGGGCTTCTTGACATTGTGGACAGAAAGGAATAAATAAGGGGAACTGGCAAATGACTGGGTTACATTGCTTGAATGGGGGAGAAAAATATTTAGGTTTCAAAATATAAGCAATGGTAAAAGAGATAAGGAGGAAGAAATAGGAGGATTTAACACAGATATCTGGTAAATTATTAGATATATGGAGTACAAGGATGTTATCCTTACAATGGCTGAAGTAATAAGAGAAATGGTTCTCCTTTGTGCATTTTGTTTGTGTAGCCATATATGTATAAGGTCTCAGAATAAGATTTTGAAGGGGATATTTTTGTATGTAGGAGAAGAAAACTAGGCTTTGGATGATTAAGAAAAAGGGGAGGAAAAATGTTAGGTTTTTCATGATACATGTCAGCAATAAAGATGGCACAATGACTGAGGGGTTCTGGAAGATTCCCAGTTAGAATGGATACAGTGGGTAATGGGAGACAGTGATGACTAGGTGGCTTAATGAATACTATAAAGGGATACTTTAAGGTATATAGAGAGTGGGTAATGATGGTGCAGTGTTTGAAAAGTACAAGGAGATCCTCTCATTAGAGTCCATTGGTATGCAAGGAAAAACGAAATTGTTGCATAGAATTACTTAGGCATGAGATATGTGAAGGACATTTTAAAGACAGCTACAACAACTGGAAAGGCCAAAAAAAATACCTCACTAAAAGAATCACAGGCCTAAAGCAGATGCCCTATGCTGTCCATCTAAAAAAACTCCACCTATACTCTGTTGCATATCGTCTACTCAGAGGCAATCTCTGCTTAACATACAAGGCCATGTCAAACCCAGAGCTGTTGGACATGCTACATTTAAAGAAATACCAATCCCTCAGAGACACACGCTCCAGGGATCTAAACCTTGTCATCACAATGAACAAAACATGCTGGAAGGATAGGTTCATGACCCAGAGACTCCCCAGACTCTGGAATAGACTGTCCATACATGTCAAGAAGAGCGCCTCTCTGGCCCTCTTCAAAAGTAACCTTGATGATTGGATGGGAGATAAAAAATTCATCCCGGGGATCACGTCAGTCACCCTACTAGACAGGGGTCCAGAGAAGTAAATACTGTGGGAAGAAATAGCCAGGGAATTATTATGCCTAAGCTTGTATAGGCCCTATAGCCGATAGCCTAGTATCAACCTCTGAACCTATAAGGTGAAAGCCATAAGGTATATTTTAATGAGTTATGAAGTGTAGCAAGACTTTAGAGTGAGGAAGGTATTTTGGTTGTTCTATGGAAGGTCAGTTATGTACATTAAAAACAGATTGATAGAAGGGAGGTGAAGAGAGAGAAAAAGTATAAGTTAATAAGAAAAGGGAGGATAAAATGGATATTACAGGATAAATGGGGATTTTATTATCTTTAAAGATGCAATTACGAGATGAGTTGTAATTTATAAATGGGGTGTTGTAGTGATGCAGATTTGTATGACATGGAATTAAAAACTGAAAACAACAAAATGGTTTAGAAAAAATACTTCACTATGAATGTTTTAATTACTTACTATTTAAAGAATTCAGAGATTCTACTTTGTGTCCAACTGCAAAGAAAACATCATATTTTCAGTAATTTACTTAATAGCCTTAATAGCAATCTAGTGTTTGTCATATTAAGAATAAAGTTGGAAAACACTAAATCAAGCCAATAAGTTATACAATGGCTTGTTTGCTTAGTAGGAGAATAATTTATATGATTGCTATTAAATTTGTCAGTGTATAATTAAAAACCTTAAGATGATACATATGTTGCATATACTCCAATTAATATACCAAATTTACACTTAAATTTGTTCTCACTTTGTTTTACCCTAATTCTTCCATCCACCCAACCAACCACAACCCCTTTTTCCCATTTTTGTACCTGGGGTCAGGGTGTCACTGCAGCAGTGACTATCATCTACAGCCAGGTATTTTATCCTATTCAGTTTAATAAATCTGTAAGTCTTGTATTTTGTTCTTTTTTTCTGTAATTTGACACCTCCAGGTATTCAGGTTTCAACTCACATCACCAACACATGCTACATGTAGCATTTCTACTTACTGTTATGGTTTGGGTAATTACTGAACTCTAACCACATTGGCCTGCCCACTTACACAATTAATAAATAAAGAAATAAAAACATTATCTTAACCTATTCAGTAGATTCAGTTTATTTCTTAATCATACCTACATGTTGTATATAGTTGAATTTCTCAGTATAGCTTCTCAAAGCCAATGGACCTTTGGACCATACACTACTGGGAACACTGTAAAATTGGTCTGAATATAATATACCCCTAACAAGCAATTCAAATGAGTATATGATCTTCAATACTCTTTAAGAAAATATTACCCTGCATACCATATTCCCAGATGCTAAATATACCTTGTTTGGAAAGTTATCAAAATTAAGAATTTGTTGTTCCAAGATATGTGGACATTGATTACAAGTCCCACGTTTCTTTGTTCCCATGGTGTTACTAGGTTTGACATAAATATGGTACTTGAGGAGATATTTACAATTCCTAGGTGTCTTATATGCAAAGTTAGGTTCCCTGCTAATATTTAAAAAAATTCCTTGTTCACCTTCAATATATTCCAATTGTTCTGCACTATGTTTTTTGATTTTATAAGAACTATTGTTGAAGGTTACGATAAAGGAATTAATAAAATCATTATTGTCCCTATTATTTTCTATCGCCATAGCTTCTTGGGATGTTTATTCAGTACCAAAAAGAGGTTTATATCTACTACCCCAGCTATTGACTACTGTTATCTTGATGTTATTTAATAGCTATAAAGGGTAATTTATATCCAGGAACATGCCAAATACCTTAACTGCTTCAGACTGAAAACTATTGCAGTCAGAGCACATCATTTTTGCCCTTATTAATTGTCCTTTAAAAAATATTTTTCTTGTGTAAATGTAGATGACAACTATGGACATCCAAATAACAATTGAAAAAAGATGGCTTTCTGTAAATTTTAGAAGGGAAACAACTTTTATCATAATCCTTATAGATGGTGACTTTTAGAAAATCAACTTTGTCATTAGAGAATGTATAAGTAAATCTTAAAAATTATGTAGTATTGTTAATATTTGTCAGGAATACATCAGAAATATTATTATCCAAATACCAGCAATATATATATGCCACTCTGTTTGATACTGTGACCCTAGCACATATGTTTTCCCATATATAAATAACTAAATTAACATATACGAGGGCACAATTGGCCCCCATAGCACCACCCTTAATCTAGCAAAAAATTCTCCTTCAAATACTATAAAGTTATTTGCAAGGATAAAATCCAAGACTTCTACAATGAAGTTGATTAATTAACCTTCAAAATCTGTAATTTCAACTGTAGCTGAGTGAAATAATTCTAGACCTTCAGTATGAGGGATGCTGGTGAATAAATCCACTATATCAATTGTAGAAAAACTAATGTGTGTATCAAAAAATTGCTGTTGGATTTTCTTTAGAAAATGCCAAGAGTAGCTTAAAATATGGTGAGCCTTATTTAAAGAGCTCCTTCAAAATCTGATACACAAAAACAGCCAAAGTGTAGGTCTTTGAAATTGTTGCTGAAACTATCAATCTATATGGAGGTAATAAGATGTCTTTGTGAATTTTTATGATCCCAAATACTACAGGGAAAGAAGGGTGCTTAGTATATAAAAAAGTCAAATAACTCCAGGGAAATAAGATCATCTAAAAATAAATCAGTCTTTTTGTGAGTTATGTTAATCTTGTTTAAAGAGACATTCATATAATTTTCAGTGTGATAGAGCATACTGGAAATCTAATTAATGTTATCAATCTTATCAACTATAACAATTCCCACTCCCTTGTATGGTCTCATAAGGTTGAGATGTGGGTAACCCCCTGTGTTGGTATAGCACTTTACATTCATTTTTAGTTAAATTGTAAATTGTGAAGTTCTGCATCTCATTTAGATCATAAAAATTCATTTCACAAGCTTTTTCAAATATCATCAGAGTTGGGTTTAGTGGGGGATTGTAAGCACTTTTCCTTTTAAGTTTAGTTGCAAAAATGTGTGTATCTTTATGAGGCATGTCTGAATTGTTATATAACAATTGTACATTTACTTTTCTTGTAAATAATTTTAGCTCTACTAGAGCTTCAGGTAGATTTAGGGAATGTGCTGTTACAAACTTCCACATCTTGATGAAAATTTGAAATGACTGATAGAAATATCCAAATTAGTGTAGCTAAAGAGATTAAATGCCTTGAATGAGTGCACAATACCCTCTTGTGCCACTTTAATCATCTCTTCTGGATATTCATAGGTTCATAGGTTCATACTAGGCTATCTTCCCTAGGGCATTTATAAGCCTAGCCAGAGTGTGTGTGGCTTTCACCACCCCTTAGAATGAGAATACTATACCTATTAGTTTGCTGTGCCTCTGTCCAGCAGTGACACAGAGATGATTCCCGGGGTAAACCTATGATCTCCCATCCACTCGTCAAGATTTCTCTTGAACAGAGTCAGTGAGGGGCTCTGCCTCACATGGACTGGGATTCTGTTCCATAGTGTAGGGAGTCTCTGGGTGATGAATCTGTCCCTCCAGCACATCCTATTTATATCCGTGTTGAGGTTTAAGTCTCTTGCTCTTGTGGCTCTGGTGGATTTGGATTTTTTTAGGTGGAGCATGTCCATTAATTCCGGGTTGGGCATGGCCTTGTATGTCAGGCACAGATCACCTCTGAGCAGACGGTATGCGACTGAATAGAGCTGGAGTTTCTTCAGTTGGGCAGCGTATGACATATGTTTGAGCCCCTTTATCCTTTTGGTGAAGAACTTTTGGGGTCTTTCCAACTGCTGCAGATGTCGGATAAGGTACATTCTGAATGGGGCGTTGTACTCAATCATTGGTCTGATAAGTGAAGAGTACAGGGGTACAATGACCTCTCCTGATCTGGATGTGAATCCCTTCATGATCAGGTGGGCAATGTAGAAGGTCTTCCTAACCACTTTGGCAATGTGAGTGTCGAAAGAGAGGTTACTGTCAACTTGGGTCCCCAGGTCCCTGATAACTTCTTTCGTGTTTAATGGATTACCACCTATGTGGTAATTAGGGGTTACCTTGTTTTTCCCAAAGGGTATGACTATACATTTTTTGGCATTTAGCTTAAGGCCATGGCTCTGGCACCAGTTATCCATTTCTATGAGACCTCTCTGGAGGATGTCTGTGTCTGATGGAGTGTCAATTATGGTGCCCAGTTTGCAGTCATCTGCAAATTTTGTCAGCCACAATCGCCCTATGTTTGCCTGCACTTCAGAAAAATAAATGCTGAACAAGAGGGGGCCCAGGACTGAGCCCTGTGGGACACCGCTCGTGACCGGCTTGGAGTCTGACATGGCACCAGCAACTCTAACCCTGTGGGTTCTGTCCTTGAGCCAGTTTGCAACCCATCTTGTGACATATGGGTTTACATCTAAGCTGGTGAGCTTTTCTATGATGCCCGAGTGGGGTATTGTGTCGAACGCTTTTGCTAGGTCAAGGTAGGCTGTGTGAACTGCCTTACCCTCATCAATGGCCTTAGTGACTGTTTTGAAAAAGTCGACCAAGTTCAAGAGGCAGGATCTGCCCTTGACAAAGCCAAATTGGGTAGGATCCAGTGTCTGTAGGTCCCCAATGTCTTTATTTATGAGTTCCATTATGATCCTCTCCATAGCTTTGCAGACAAGGCTCATCAAGCTTATGGGGCGGTAATTTCCAGGGTCCGTAGAAGCACCACCTTTGTGGAGTGGGACCACAGTTGCCGTACGCCATTCTTTGGGTACGTATCCTGTAGTAAGGCTAAGATTAAACAGCAGCCTTATGTGTGGGTTTAGTTCCTCATTGAGTTCGTGTAGCACACAGCCGGGACACCATCCGGTCCCATTGATGCTGTGTTTTTTGCTTTAGAGAGAGCAGCTCTCACCTGGGCATCTGAGATGTTTGGGAGGCTAGACTCTGGTGGGATAGATATTTCTCCTTTTGGGGGAGGGAGGGAGAAATTTACACTGAACCTGTCTGCCAGTATGTTGGCAATGTCTGTGGGTTCAGTGATTTTGTATCATTTTGGACTAATTCTGAGCATATCTGGGAGTTTCCACCCAGGTTTCTAACATAGCTAAAGAAGGCCTTATGATTGTCTTTTGTATCATTAGCGATTTTTCTGTCAAAGTTGGCCTTGGATGATTTTATGAGTGATCGTAGTTTTTTGCTAGTATTGATCAGAGATGCCTTCCCTTTTAGGGATTTTGCTCTGTCATGTAGTAGCTTTCTCCTCTTGTTGTAGAGTTTGTTTATGGCTGGGGTCCACAAGACCGGGCGCCTGCCTTTGGTGGAAAGGGTCTTGATTTTATTAGGGATTGCTTGATCCATACATTCGAAGGCATTTGTAAGGGTTTCAGCAGCGTGGGTTGTGGTTTCCACTGGCTCGGGGGCCTTGAAGAATACCACTCCAGTCTTAAGAAGTGTGAAGTTGGCTTTTGAGAAGTTCTTCACTGTGGTCTTTTTTGCTGGGGTTTGGGGTGGGATGTGGATCTCCAGTGAGATTAATTTATGGTCTGATTTCACCAATGAGGGACATACTTCCAGTGTGGAGCATTTTGTCCCCATGTTTGTGATGATCAGGTCTAGTATATTTTCTCCTCTTGTGGGAATGGTGACTAGTTGTTCCATAGCATTTGAGTTTATGAACTCCAGGAACCTTTGGGCTAGGGTGTTGGGGCTTGAGTAATGTTCCCAGTCTATGTTTGGGTAGTTGAAGTCACCCAATATGATGGTGTTTGGAGAGACATTCATACTCTCCAGTGTCTTCAGGAAGGCTGTGTGGGTTTCCTGAGTTTGAAAGGGTGGTCTGTAGCATGCTACAAACTGTATGGCAGTTTTACCTATGGTTAATTGCACCTGGATGGTCTCAGATGCTTCGTGCATTGCCACTAACCTGGAGGTGTGGGTATCCTTTATGAATATGGATACTCCCCCTCCTTTTGTGGTTCGGTCCGGATTTTGGGGCCGGAACGCATGATATGAGGTATAACCTGATAGTGCTGGGGTGCTCTCAGGAGCCTTGAACCAGGTTTCAGTCACAGCACAGACATCAATGTTCTCCATACTGAGGAGGGCTTCGAGGGCGTACATCTTGAGGTTTAGACTTCTGGCATTGAGCAGTATTACCCTTAGTTTTTCTCCATTTTTGTTTTCTAGGGAAGTAGGTTTATCATTTGAGCCTTGCCTAAAAAAGGCACTATGGGGGTGGCAAGAGCCTTTGCCAATATCCGGAAGCCCGGGGGTGACAGGTGCAAGCCGTTCCTTGCGAAGCAGCGTGGCTTGTCAAGTGTGTCATCCCAGGCAGACAGACATTGGATCCCCTTAGAATGACACCAGTAATTAAGCCAATTATTAAAGCTGATCATTTTGTCTCTGTATTGTGGCATCATTCTTGGTGAGGGTAGGATACTGCTCAGGGTCAGGGTCATACCGGCCTGGGCTACATAATCTGAGAGCTCCTCTATGTCTCTTTTCATGTAGTCCAGGGAGGTACGTCTCAGGTCGTTCCCACCGGCATGGACAATGACTGAGTCATACTTGTACTTGCTGTGGAGTGACCTGAGTGCTTGTGTTATGTGGCGGATTCTAGCGCCTGACAGGCAGCTTACTGTGATCTTTTCCTTGTTCAGTCTGGTGAGTGGGACGTCAGTGTGTCTGACTATGGAGTCACCTATAACAAGTGTGTCTGGCATTGTGTTTGGCCTTAAGGGCTGTGACTGTTTAGCACACTGACTTTGAGAACTATGTGTTGCATGTCTTATGTCTTGAGGTGGCAGTTGCTTGGGTGTCTGCTTTGGAGGCCTCTGTAGTTTTGGTAGATTTTTGATCAGTGCCTCCGAGTATGTCTTTGTGTGTTTATGTGTTTGTTTTGCAGTTGTGATAGTTCTATGTGAAACTGGGTTTGTGGTGTGCGTGGTTTCCTTCTCCTCCTGTCTGGTCTTGCAAGTCCTGAGTTGAGAGAGCTCAGCCTCCAGTTTGGCTATATAGTTGCATCTCTCACATGTATTTGTGTTTTGTGGGAGAAGGAGTGGGTTGTCTGTGTACATGAGGCAATTGTAACATTGCCTCAAGATGCCCAGATTCACCAGCTGAACAGGAGAGGATGCTAGCAACTGACCCTTCGACATGCTAGAAAAAGTGAAAAAGTTTGCTGTGTAACTGAGTCAGAAGGGACCTATAGGGAAATGGGTACTCAAGGTTATTCTAGGCTAATGTAGTACTTTGTTTAGTATATAAGTACTTTACCTATATAAAAATGCTTTAGGAGCAAGTGCTGAGCTTTTGAGATAGAGAATAGACTGTTTAGATTGCAAGTAGAGAAGTTCTAAGGGAAAAATTGAAGAGCAGACTTTACGGAGCCAGAAATAGTTTAACCTTGTTTAACTGGCGCTGCCCGATGGTGCTCTATGGGCAACTCCACGCTAAATCACGCAAAAGCGTGCTAAAGCGGGCTTTATAGCAGGGGGCTGAAAAGAGCTAGGAATTGACCCAAAATGGCCAATAGACTACAAGTTTCTGGCTGGAACCACTGCTCTAGGGACAAATAGGCTGCTCAGTGCTCCCCACTCCCACTGGTGAACAAAGAAGCTTCCCTTTATCCAAATAAGGATACGGAATAGCACAGGAACCAAGCCAAAGCCCAGAGACCAGCAAACTCTGAAGACTGGACTATTCTAGTTCAGTAAGGCGGGAAAACAAGATTTTTTTTTTTTTTTTTTTTTTTTTTTTGCAGAAAACAGAGGAAAAACAGACAGTAAATGCTATAAATGCTTTTAAACGGCTAGCGCACTTGAGTGTGTTAGCCTACAGGTAAAATTAATCAACAAATAACTTTTTTAAAACAGTTAATCAACACAAAAACAGTTTAAATAGAATGCAGAGCTGTATAAACAGGCGAAAATGCAGTCGCTAAGCAGTAAATAATCAAAAAGCCAGAAAAAAATACTTAAATCAGGAAAAAGTCACTCTTTTGCTCTCTGCTGTTTGTAGAACTCTGCAGGACACCACGAGGAGCGGTGCTGAGTTGAATACAAGCGAAAAAGCGCGCTAAAGCAGGCTTTATTACAGGGGGCTGAAAAGAGCTAGGAATTGACCCAAAATGGCCAATAGACTACAAGTTTCTGGCTGGAACCACTCCTCTAGGGAGAAATAGGCTGCTCAGTGCTCCCCACTCCCACTGGTGAACAAAGACACTTCCTTTTATCCAAATAAGGATATGGAATAGCACAGGAACTAAGACAAAGCCCAGAGATCAGCAAACTCTGAAGACTGGACTATTCTAGTTCAGTAAGGTGGGAAAACAAGATTTTTTAAAAAATCCATATTGGTCCAAGTTGTTTTTCCTCCACCCCCTCCCACTGGTCTTATTGTCTCTCCCTAACTGTTATGGGGTTGGGTTAAAAATTCATTGGAAGGGCTGCCATTTTTGGCATGCTTATTATGGTTGTTAACTGATCTGCCTGTTCTTTTTAAAGGTGGAAAATTGGTGTCAAGATTAAAATCAAATCCCATTGCATCATCCATAACAGGGGCAGGACTTTGTTCAGTTGTAACTGAAAGAAATGTGTTCCCCACTCTCCTCATGATTGAATTGAGTGGGGCTAGTTACTGCATAACTGATATTGCAAGCTCATTTAGGTAGGACTGTGTAAATACACTGAAGATGACACTCCTCCTAATGTAGTTAGCTGTGAGAATGAGTATGAGTGTTACAGTGGACCTGCTAATGTGGTCAAAACAAAAACTAATAGCAGAAACAAGGCTAGACCACAGACCAAGCTAGGCTCGATAATTAGGTCCTGAAGAAATAATATCCTAAAGAAAAAATTATCTGAGGTAAGACACCTCTGTAGTTTATTTCTAAAATATTTTTATTAAAGGCAATCTCTTGGGAAGATAAGTGTCATTGTGGTATTCTTCTAATATGACTGCACACTGAGTATGCTAGTCACTTTTATTATTATAATTTGTGGCTCATTAGTAAACAGGAACCTATTCAAATTTTTCAAATTAAGAAATGCTGTGGTGTAGCAAGATCACACTAAAAGGACAAACTAAGTTGCAACTTTTTAACTATCTGATGAAGACTACAAGTGGCATGATACTGATGCACAGATGTCACAATGACAACATCTTGAGTGCAAACATAGTGATTAGCATACCTCTCAACCTGGAAACTTCAAAAATCTGGACAAGACCCATGAAAAATAGGTACAAATCTGTACACTGATTAACATAAAATATGCATATATAATTACATAACCCCACCCACTCCAATGGAATTGTAGGATATCAACTTTCAAATGCAATCTGAGGAAAAGGCAAGCAAAATATGGCACCAGAGTTCCCTTGCAGCCATTCCAATGTCCCATTACCTGGTGATTTCACCCCATTTACCATAAACACTAATGTGTGCATACTGCTTTACTTTTACAATGATTATTTGGATTTCATTTTTATATTTTATAGCACAATGCACAAACACTAATAGACATCTGCTAAGCAAAGCAATACTGTCTCACAATGAAAATAGAATTCACTTGGCATTAAAACTTCTCTGTCCTTGAAACTCACATTTATTGAAACAGCATTGAAACCATGCCACAGCCAAAGAAAATGCATCTGGACAGTGATGGATAAAGATTACCTTTGGGCTGTTTTCAAATCATAGACCCCTTGCACAAAAAACAAGAAACATGCATGTGTTCTTTGCTACATCTTCCTGACTTTATTAAATTATATATTCCTTGTATAATACAGCACAGTTGTTAGACTTAGAGCGTATTTTAAATTTATTATTTGAACATTTTTCCAGTAGGCAATGAAACAAAATGCATGAACCAATAATGACAAAACTGCCCAATTCAAAACATTTCCATCATAAAAGTCTACTTCCACACACACACAATCGCATTTTAAATTTATTGTTTTGAACATTTTTCCAGTAGGCAATGAAACAAAATGCATGAACCAATAATTACAAAACTGTCTGCCCAATTCAGAACATTTCCATCATAAAAGTCTACTTACGCACACACACACACACACACACTATATATATATATATATATATATATATATATATATATATATATATATATATATATATATATATATATATATATATATATATATATATATATATATATATATAAAGTGGCATGCAAAAAATCATCCATCGCATACAACTTCTGCTGTGAGCATTATCCAGGGACCCATTAAGGCATACTAGTTTAATAAAAGGAAAAGCTAAGGACAGACATGCAAAGTGGTACAAAAATAAAGGTTACAGGTAGAGAGCAGGATATACATACAGCGTAGGGAGAATAAAGAGCATGAGATACCTCTTCTAACATTGCTATTCATCTCAGCTGTTTAGCTAAGCACAATCTTTTTAACAATGATAAACTCTTAGTTATCATTAAAGAAGAAATTGTTCTGATCAACACACAAGAGAATGGATCTTGTTACTATTATCCAAACAGCAGTATGTTTAGAAAAGATAAATGAAAAGGCAGCACCATGGTATATTTATGATCAACATTATCCTTAAAATTTCATACATGTGCACACAATTGTACACACACACACACACACACACACACACACACACACACACACACACACACACACACACACACACACACACACACCGGTTCCTACATAAAAGTCATTTCTTTCCAGCAGTAGATCCATTCAAAAGCAGCAGTTGTGAAGGAGACATCATTTTTTTCCCACAGCAGCAGATCCATTCAAAGCACAGCAGATCCATTCAGAGCAGCAGTCGTTTACTTGAAAGTCAGTCACATTTCCTTCCCGCTCACATTCAAAATGTGAAAGTCAGTCATGTTTCCTCCTGCTCATATTCAAAACATTTCCTTCCCACTCACGTTCAACACTGGAAATGCTTGCACAATGCAGGCGAGGAGCTCAATTCTGACAGGCTGACAGAGCTGACATAATCGCTCACATGATGATGTCAGGTCAAAATGAAGAAAATTAAAAAAATTTAAAAAAGAAGCTGGGAAAATTGGAAATGAAGGGGTGCCACTCGGGAATTGTGGCACCCCAATATTTGACCCCAAAACTATGTAAAAACTGAGTAATTTGGTACATTTGGGAGGTATGGTGATTAGGCTTATATATCTTCATGTTTATTATTAGAAATAACCTCCTGTTTCCAACTTACATATCTTCATGTTTATTACTAGAAATAACCTCCTTTTTCCAAAGGCTGATATTTTTAATAGCTTGGTGAAAATAATTTCACTGTAACAGCACCATGTCTTTGAAATAAACTTCCCCTTCAGGTAAGAGGTGCAGCAAAATAATTTGTTTTAGCTGTAATTTATGCAGCTGAATAAGCTATAAGTTTTTTATCCTATTTTCTTTTCTGAATGCATCATCTTTTATTACTTCATTTAAGGATCTGACACTTCTGTTGCCAATAACACTAAAGGACTGAAGAATGGAAAGTATTCTTGGAATTCAATAAACTCTGTGTAGGCTTCGCGCAAAGCCTATGGGAAGTTTACGTATTAGTGCGATGAGCAGCAGCACTAACTACATATTCATGCTGCTCATTGTGCTTACATGAATACAAGCAAGGTCTCATGGCCAGCAACAGTGCTGTTGCTAGGAAACCATGCAGAGAAACATGAGTACAGGAAGAAGAAGCATTCAAGAGTGACTCAACCAAACCTTATCTGCAAGATCACACGGACAGCCACAATGACTACAAGGGGTAAAAATACTACAATCACAGCAGTAATAATACAGTAAAGAAAAGTGTACTGAGTGCAGTGTACACTAAAACAATTATTTGCAGAATGAAATAATGGAGAGGGAGGGTAAATGGCAAAGGCACATACATGGGAATGTACACTGGGCAGGGAAAGTGTGTAAATGAAAATGGGCACAGACATAAATGATAGGAATGAACAAGGGGGGAGAGGGCATAGCAAATATAGCAGTTTCCCCAAGATAAGATATCTCAATATATGTACACTTCCAAGACGAGTTAGCAGTATAACCTAAAGCACATGCTGTATGTCGATTACACAGTATGTACTGCTGTTTACACTTCCTGTGTAAGTATATTATATCAACACATATGATCAGATTGATGTGATGGTCATACAAGGTTATATGTCAATGGAGGTGAATGGTTGTGATATAAACATCCCTGACATGCTCACTGGCGAGGACATTTAGTAAGGACAGTATATACAATAGGGGGTATGTGCATACTCTAAAGATCTGAAAAATTACTTCCATGAATATGACCAATATCTCACCATAGCTCTCAACCAGTCAGGGACACATAGCAACAGACTCCTGAACAAATATAGACAGAAACAGACACAATCATGGACACTTTTAAAAGATGACCACTAATCTGTGGGATTGACAGAATATATGATTGCAACTTGCTATATATGTTCTGCAGTAACAGATGTAATGATTGTCAATATTCTACAAGGGGAATTCATCACCCCTTCCCCAAAAAATGACCATGTTTTGGAGGGCATAAGAGGGACAGTGTTAAACCTGAAGATAAAATCAGGGGCAATCCCAGACAGTTGAAAGGTTTTCATGACACATAAGCCAACATCCCCAACTGTAAGAATCAAACCCATGCCATCTGTGTTGTCACTGATCTGTGTGTTTACTGGCTGCAACACAGAAAGACGTATTGCACAAGCATGTAGTAGAACACCTTGAAAGGAAGTCTGCACTGTCAAGTCATAATTGGCATGCATCACGTATAATAGCTCTGTATGGCTGACCAGCTGTGTGGGAGCTCACTGTGCCAAATGTGATATACCCTGGTTGAAGTAGGTACTGGACATATGGATAACCACACATACAAACACCAACTATTATGACTGGATTCCCTTCACACAGCTGGGAATTGCATGCATCTTCCACATGTAATTGCAATGGATATTGTTTGAACCATCTGCAGTTGATGTGAGAATTAAGAAGTGATCCATTAAAATGAATGGCACAGCAGTATGTAAGACTGATGGCAACATTAACAACCTTCATGTGTACAGAAAGTGCAGCAATGCAAAGTCAAATATGAATGATCAAGGAGGCTGTCACTGTGATATTTAATACATACCAAACAAGAGACGGAGCACCCGCTACAAGTACATGTCAAAATTCAACACATTCCACATGATCACTGTCCCCCTGACATTGCCATTGAAAATGTACTGCCATGAAAACCTGTCATACATCCATATTTGTTCATGCAAACTATCAAGTGGTAATACTGATGTGATGTAGTGGCATGTCCATGATGCAGTAGAGTTATGCTATAGCTGTAGTGGCATGTCCATGATGCAGTAGAGTTATGCTATAGCTGTACATATGTTAACACTGGACGTCAGGCTGTACATCACATCCAAATGGGTCTGAATGTCATGTGACACAG
Source organism: Protopterus annectens (assembly GCF_019279795.1). Lineage (NCBI taxonomy): Eukaryota > Metazoa > Chordata > Ceratodontiformes > Protopteridae > Protopterus > Protopterus annectens. The sequence continues at coordinate 1,318,141,290 of NC_056731.1, read as the reverse complement.
TGGAACTGTTAACACAGTTATACAACTCTACCTATTTCATGTTATTACATCAGTTGTATATCATATGCCTATATATCTATCAGTGGAAATGTGTGGATAAGGGCCGTGACGCCATATATGGACACATTACAACTGTTTTGGATGCGGTTCATGCAGAACAGTTAATGACACAAATGCTGACAGTCACACAATGCTGCTGGGGAGCACCTATATGATCCTTGTGAATAGCAACACAATAGTACATATAATGAATACTCCAAGGTTGCAAGTGAATCTCAACATGTTATATGTTTGTGCATATAATAGCATTACAAAATGTGGATGAACCCAGGCATATCTGCCCATGTAATCTCTATGATCTGATATTGCTATATGGCAGATAACGTTTCCAGATGCTAGGTACACACATGCACACCTGTGCCATACTGCAGCCGTCACTGTAGACTGTTGATATACTCCACTATAAGAACACATGCCTTAGTAAGGCAACAATATCCATAACATCATCCCACATCAGCAATCCTCAGGAACCATACTGCTACAGCTGTTATGGAAGGAACATGCAACCAAATGGCAGAAGTAGCCATCAATACATTATCTCAAATTACAGACTGGAATATACTGTTGTAGGGCTACTGTATATCCACAGCTCAGCATAGCACATGTGGATGACAGCAACATTGACATGTGCAATGTTCATAGGGTTGTAGGACATTACTAGGCTAACAGCCACCATCACATAAAATCCTAGCCATTATTATCTCAATAAAACCAAATTGGTATATGTATGTAATGTAAGATAGTCAGGATATGTGTGTATGTGTCTGATTTTATTACAAACTATTTATGTCCATATGTGACATGATGTGCATCACCACATGACAGAATTAGCAATCACACATCCAATGGCCTGGAGATGGCTTGCAGAATGCCATGGAAGGGCTCTGATTCACAATGTGTATGTGCACCTTTGAGGTGATGACATCCTCAATGTTCCACAGAAAGAATGTTATGTGGACAGAGGGAAAAAAGGGGATGATTGATTCAGGAGGGCTATGTGAATGATTCTTCGGAGTGGGACTCAAATGAAAAGAGATTCAAAGCATCATACAGTGACCATAATATACCAGCAACCACATACACACCAGTTCACCAGTTGACTGAAGACAGATTCAAACACCACACCCGTGTTGCAATTCAATCTGGATTCCATACAACATAAGACTGCTGCCACCATGGATGTCTAACTTTATTAGTTTAAAAGTGCACTTTATAGAGGATGAAATCATCAGTATATGCTGAAAAAGGAGATTGGGAAGGTTGTATGAAATTGCTGTGGAATCATGCATCAGTATCTTCTGCATGCTATTTGATTGAGGGCAGCAGGAGCTGGACTCATGCTCTTCTGACTACACACACACACACACACACACACACACACACACACACACACACACACACACACACACACACACACACACACTCAGATATGTGGCAAACACACACAAGTTAAATGCTTTGAGATTAGATCCCTTATCTATTTGATTACACAAGCTACAGAACACAATACTTAATGGTCATGCCAATGCAGAAGACTGATTTTAACAGTGTCACAGTGCACTTTATAGAGGATGACATCATCATAGTGTCAAGGTAAAATATACTGTTATGAGACTTGTGTGCAAAGTCAGAACTAGTGATATGATTGTATGATCACAATTTTCGAAAGTACATTTAAATGCATTCTGGCAATCTAGGTGAAATAGGCTGTTGTGAATGTATATTGCAGAAGTGAGACAGATATGTACCTGTTTTTCAGGATGTTGTGTGGAACACACACACACACACACACACAAACACACACACGCACACATGCACGCACACACACACACACACACACACACACACACACACGCACGCACACACACACACACACACACACACACACACACACACACACACACACACACACACACACACACACACACACAGTTCTACCTTCTTGAGTCCTGCCTGTGAGTCAGTTGGCTATTCCACTGAGTGACATATGAGTTTGTACCTAACCTCCTGAGTATGTCAACAATGCCTTAGTGGGGTATTGTGTCAAATGTCATGGCCAGGTCAAGATAGACAGTGTAAAGCATTTTTTCCCTCATCCATAGCTTTGATTACTTTCTCAAAGAAGTTCACTAGGTCGAGTAGGCATGATCTGCCCTCGACAAAGCCATACTGGATTGGGTCCAGTGCCTGGAGGTTTCCTATATCTGTGTTGATCATTTCCATAATAATTCTTTCCATGGCTTTACATATAAGACTAGTGAGATCTATGGATCTGTAGTTACCAGAGTCTGTAGATGGTCCACCTTTGTGCAGAGGGATGACTGTTGCTGTTCTCCATTCTTGAGGCATGAAGCCTGTTTGGAGTCTACAGTTAAATAGTAATTCCAGGGGTGCTGATAGGTCATGTTTCATGCTGTTTGGAAGACATCTAGTGATATTGTCTAGGTCCATTGATCAAGTGTTCTTGGTCATAGAAACAGCATTAAGGGCCTGTTTCCTGGTGATAGTAGGGGGAGTTATATTTGATGGTATTTCCTGAGGGAAGGTTGAGGGGAGAGAGGGGTAAAGTTGGAACTTAATTTATCAGCCAGGAGGTTTGCTATATCTTCTGGCTCATTATAGGTGGCTCTATTTAGAATGAACTTTGCACATAATTGTGTATTACCTTTGAAGATGCAGACATAGCTAAAGAACACTTTGTTGTTGGCCTTGGCCTGAGATGCCAAACTTACCTCAAGTTCAGCTTTGGTAGAATTTATTTGTCCTCTGAGTTGTTTGTTTAGTTTGATGAGAGTGCTTTTATCCTGCTGGATGCTGCACCTCCTAATTTTTGACATGAATTTCTTCCTTCTGTTATACAGCATATTGATTTTGTGATTCCACTAGGATGGTTTGTTTTTTGAGTTAGTTCTGTACTTCTTCCTGGTGGGTATAGCTACCTCTATGTCTAGTTGTGGGGATGGATGTCACTTCAAATGCTCTTTTTTTGGCCAGTATCCAATATTTCTCCATGAGAATTCATAACTGTGGGAAATGTTAAGATGTGTGTGATTAAACATATCATAGACATATAACATCACACTAAGAGCTTATCTGAGAAGCATATGGAATTGCACCCTTGATGCTACAGGCAAGAAAATCTTAAAGCAAGCGATTTATTTCAACACTCCACATAGGAAGTTGCACTTTACTATATCCAGTAGTCTAAAGAACTGTCAGAATAACTGTTTCAGAGTAGTGCCTTTACTCTGTTTTACCTCTGTATTTCTATAGCGCTTCAAGTTTAAGCAGTATTGCTCAGAGATAAACAGACTAGTGCAGCTGACGGTTTTGCCATAGGATGTGAACAGCCATTCACCACTACTCAGCACTGGTACATGATGCCAAACTCTACGCAAATGCAGGGACAAAAAGTGTAGGCTTTTTTATTGGCTGTTTATGGCCATGTGTGTTGTGTGTGATTCTAATTATTGACCTGATTAAACATGTGAAGATGGGGTTGATAGAAAAGTGGTAAAATGGGCTGGCAACCAAAGGAAAAAAAAACAAAGGGAAAGCAATACAGGACTTACAGGAGGAAGTTAGGGGAAAAAAAGCTATATATCCACTTCTTTAACACAATAATTTGCACATGTAAACAAAATTTGATGATTTGTGACTATTGCCACAGCACAGATGGTTGACAGTAACACAGTGATGTTGTATAGCCAATTGGACCAAATCAAGTGTGTCAAGAAGACACATACACAAAGTGGAAAGTTGCATTTTTTGTGGGTCAGCTGGCCATTTTTTTTTTTTTTGGGATTTCAAAAAGAGACTAAGATTGGGGAAGGGATATAGGAATTTGAGGGTCAGGGTGGTAGGGTAGGTGAGGAAGCTGGTGCAGACAGGCATGACATACAAGACAGACACAGGGATGATGATGCGCAAAAAAGCTTGGGAAACACCATGACTGGAATAGGTAGGGGGCATTGGAGGCACATGCCTGTCAAGCGTGGCTATGGTGTGAATCTAGTTCTCACCTTTATAACTTTTATCACTGTCCCCTTCATCACTTGCCTGTGAGATTGCTTGATGTGGGAGTCTCTTTTATTTTTAATGAACAACATCTCCATGCAGCTGATGCAGGCACCAAGGCCAGTGTCTATCAGATCATGCACCATCCCTGGTATCTCCTGGAAGGTGACATTATCACCGCATCCACCAATATTCCAGGAGGACATTACTGCACCACCAGCCAGGGAAATGCCATCAAATTAAGTTGGACCAGTTAAGGTAGAAGTTGTGGAGGCAGTAGTGCCAGGTTGCATCCCAGAGGTGCAGGGTGTTGGTGCGGCAGGTAGTGGAGGATTGACAGGCTGAGCTTCAGCAGATGGCCTTCCTCCCTGTGCTGAAATTCATTTGGTTTGTTGTCAGAAATGTTTGACATCAGAAGGTTGTGATTCCAGGTATAAAAAAAAAAAAAAAAAAAAAAAAAACAGCAATATGGGGTGAGGTGAGACAAAAAAGAAAATAGACAATTAGAGCCACAATATGACACATTCATGCTTTATTACAATAAATATCCTTTTATTATTACAGTAGCTATAGAGCTTTCACAATCTCAAAAATGATTGTGAATTGTTAAAAATAATCCTAGGAATTTTCACATATTCCATAGATGCTTTTAAAGATACTGCAGATTAACTCAACAGTATGGCATTATAGTCAATATTGCTGCATTTCAAATTTAAAACTGATACTGTGGGTGTGAATGACCTGAGACATACCTCCCTGGACTACATAAAAGGATACATGGAGGAGCTCTCAGATTATGTAGCCCAGGTGGGTATTAACCTGGCCCTGAACAGCATCCTACCTTCACCCAGAATTATATCACAGTACAAGAAGAAAATTATTGATTTCAACAATTGGCTAGGTTTCTGGTGTCATTCTAAGGGGATCCAGTATCTGTCTGCCTGGGATGGCATGATTGACAGACCTTGATGCTTTGCCAGAGATGGCCTGCATCTGTCACCCCTGGGCTTCCGGATACTGGCCAAGGCTTTTGCCACCCCTATAGTGCCTTTTAGGCGATGTTCCAAAGACCAAATTACCACTATAACAGCTACAAACAAATGTAATCTGAGGGTCAGGCTGCTCAATGCTAGAAGTCTAAATCTCAAAATGCACTTGCTCAAAGCACTCCTTAAAATGGAGAACATCAGCATTTGTGCTGTATCAGAGACCTGGTTTAAGACAGCAGAAAGCATCCCAGCACTACCAGGGTATAACTCATTCCACACCTTTCAGCCCCAGAACTTGGACCAAAGCTCCAAAGGTGGTGGTGTTTCCATATTCTTAAAGGATGCACACACCTCCAGACTGGTAGCCCAACATAATGCATCTGAGATACTTCAGGTGCAGCTAACATTGGGTAAGACAGCGATTCAGGTTGTAGCCTGCTATAGGTCCCCGACCAGGTCCGAAGACTCACACTCCACATTCCTAAACACCCTGGAGAATATTAGGGTCCAACCTAACACTCTCATACTGGGCAACTTTAACTACCCCTCCACTAACTGGGAAAACTACTCCTGTACCAATACACTGCCCAACACTTTCTGAAATTCATTAATTCCAATGCCCTGGACCAGCGCGTGCTTACCCTGGCTAGAGGTAGCAACATCCTTGACCTGGTCATTACTAACATGGGCAACCATTGCTCTACACCAATAGTCAACTCCTCCCTGATTAGATCTGACTACAAACTAATCACCTTGCAAATCCACAACCCTCACCCCCCACCCACACACACACAAAGGTAACCACCATGAAAAACTTCTCCAAAGCTAACTTTGGGCTCCTAAAAACAGAGGTGGCTAACTTCACGGCACCCATGCAAATGGAGAATAGTTGCATGACTGCTGAATCATACACCAGTGCACTCTATGAACATGTACACAAATGCATGGATCTCACCATACCCAATAGAACCAAGATGCTTTCCTCCAAAAAAAGGAAGCCAATCTGGTGGTCCCCTGCCATAAACAAACTCCACAACAGAAGGAGGAAACTGATGTGAAATAAGGTGAAGTCCCCAGACTGGAAAAACTCCCTTATCAGCCTCAAGAAAAAGTTGAGATCCCTCATCAAATCCTCTAAAGATATAGCTATGAAAACAGAATTGCAGCAGATAGTAAAGACAAGCACAAGGCCTTCTATAGTTATGTAAAGAATCTCCACGGTAATACCCAGATTTGCTGTGAGATACTGCACAATGGTACCTCCTATACTGAGCCAACAGATATTGCCAATATACTGGATGATAGATTCAGTGCCAAATTTACCCCTCTCCCCCCCAAAGGACCAATCACAATACCAGTACATTGCCAAGCACCCAGTATTACTGCTGCACAGGTTAAAACAGCACTGTCCAAATCCAAGAATACAGCTTCTATGGGACCTGAGAATATCCCTGGCTGTGGTCTACATGAATTACAGAATGAAATGGCAGCTCACCTGTGTACCCTGTTCAATCACAGCCTCACCTCAGATTTTCCCTGCTGAATGGTGCACTGCTACAGTCATCCCTCTCCACAAAGGAGGAGTGACTACAGACCCTGGGAACTATCGCCCCATTAGCCTGATGAGTCTGATATGCAAAGCTATGGAACGCATCATCATGGACTTAATAAACAAGGATATAGTGACTCTCCAAACTCTGGATCCCACACAGTTTGGTTTTGTGATGGGTAAGTCATGCCTGTCCAACTTGATCGACTTCTATTAGTCAGTCAGAAGAGCTGTGGATGAAGACAAGGTGGTTCATACAGCCTACCTTGATCTGGCCAAGGCCTTTGATACCATTTCCCCACTCAGGAATCATAGAAAAACTCACTAAGCTTGGCATCAACCCCTATATAACTAGGTGGGTTGCAAACTGGCTCACAGATACAACCCACAATGTGAAAGTAGCTGACTCCAAGTCAGACTTCTGACCAGTCATGTTTTGAGTACCACAGAGATGGGTTCTGGGTCCTCTCCTTTTTGATATTTACTTATCTGAAGTTCAGGCCAACACAAAGGGACTCTGGCTGACAAAGTTCACAGATAATTACAAGTTGGGAGCTATTATTAACTCCCCAAGTGATGTTGACATCCTACAGAAAGGCCTCACTGAGTCCAACGACTGGTGTCAGAACCATGGCCTTAAGCTCAATGGTATAAAATGTGCCATCATCCCCCTTGGGAAAAACCCAGTTCCCTTGAATTACCACATTGATGGTAGTTAACTGAACACAAAAGGCGTTATAAGAGATCTTGGAACATAGGTTGACAACAACCTCTCTTTTGACCACCACATTTGCCACTGTGGTCAGAAAGTCCTTCTATGTGGCACATCTCATTACTTAGGGTTTTGCATCCAGGAAGAAAGAGGTCATTGTCTCCCTCTATGCTTCCCTCATTAGGCCAATCATCGAGTACAATGCCGCATTTGGCATGTACCTCACTAGACAGCTGCAACATCTGGACAGGCCACAAAAGTAACCTCACAAAGAGGATCCTAGGCCTTAAACACGTGTCCTATATGGACAGACTCAAAAAACTCCAACTATTCTCTGTCTCATTGTTAGAAAAATATGTATTTGAATATATGTGAAGTGCTAGTTTTAAAAGCAAAGTAGTATGTAAAGCATTTTATTCTATTAATGATATAACCAAGAGATGAATTCATGTGTAATTGCAAGAAGTTTTTGAAACTGCAGTATGCCTTGTAGCAAGTTGGTCTCTGACCCTGGCAGCTGCTAGCTCAAGAAAGTTTTAATGTTTATGCTTTTCACAAGGGATTATCTGCTGGGTCAGGAAATTTAATATGTGAAATAATGAAATCTTCTGCTCTTTCCTGCTGGGATGATTTGGCCTTGTGTATGTGTTACTAGATAACACGCAGCTGTTGGGAAAGTGTTATAGGGGAACAAAGAAGTGTATTAGAAGACTGAATCTGCTATTGTATTCGGACTAGCCTGAAACCTTGGAGAAGTAACTTTACAGAAAGACATTATGTCTGACCAGGTGGTAAGCAAGGCCGTATTGTTACAAGAGGAAAACTTTTTTTTAAATGTACAGCATCAGCATTATTTAATGAATATAATACTGTAAGCTAAAGTGATGTAGATGCCCTGTGACTGACCACGTCAGTAAGGTGGGCAAAACTTGAATAAGAAACTATAAAAATTGTGTACTTCCTGTTTCATGTCAGACAAAATTCTGTACTTGTATGTTTTTTGCCTCCTGGTGTACACTAGTAAACTTTTGAACCTGAACCTCCTGTGTATTGATCTCTTGATTTTATTTACCAGTTTTGTCCTTTGAGCCAGAAATCCCTCAGACAGCTGCAGATCAGAGTCTACCGGTGGTCGAATACTGCACAGGAGAAGTTACCGAAACGGTTCTTCTTGGGTGAAAAGACCTCCGACTGAATTGTTGTTTAAAGAGGCTGGCCACTTTCTGATCTGTGGCTGAAGAGCGGATCCTGGATGGCTCAATACCAGAGGCTCAGGTAGGAAGATTTTTGCCTTTTTTCTGTTTTAGATCAGGGACTATGTTACAGTAAATATTGTTGTCAAGATTTGTTATGCAGATCAGGGACAAAAGGAATTACTGTGTATTTGGTCATAGATCAGGGTAACAGAATAAGGTAGGCAGTTATTCTAGATAAACTGTGAAAGGAACTTTGGTACCACGTGATAAGAAGGGTTACGTAACATTTTCTTTTAACATGGGAAATCAGTGCACTAAAACATCGCGAGATCCGCCCCTAAACGAAGACACAAAATATATGCAATCACAACGTTCTGATAATGTTAGGTATTATACGAAGTGGGTTAACAAATATGAATTCGATGGCAAATTAGATAAAACTTCACTGGTTAAACTCCTTAAGCAACTTAAATCCGATGCGGGAGGTCAGGCAAAAACCAACGCCAATTAGGCATTCCTCAGGCACACAGGTGGATTGAGGAAGCAAACCGTAGGGAACAGAAGACTAAAAATTCAAAAGCATTATTTTTAGACAAAGAAGATAATAACATAGTAATAGCAACAGCTCCTCCTCCCCTGCCCCCTCCATTGCCTTTTTCAGCATATGAAGCGAGTGGACAGGCTGGTCCACCTCCGCGTTATCCTGAGGTCTCAGGGAGACCACAACCATTTGTTAGAGATACTATTGAAACTAGGTCCCGAGCACGTAAAACACATGGGGACGCAGAATTTTATCAAATAGAGAGAAACCTACAGGATGAGAATGAGGAAGAAATGTGTCCACTTATAGAGGTCCCAAATCCTCAGGCAGGACAGGCAGGGCAGGACCCAACTCTCTTAGTATACAGACCATGGACACCGGAGGATATCCAGAAAGCTACTGAGGGAATTCCCCATCTGAAAGTTAATTTTACAAAATTTTTAGAAGATTTGCAAGGCATGAGGTTGAGTTACCACTTGAATGGGGAAGAAGTAGAAAAAGTAGTAAGAAAAATTGTAGGTCCAGATTGGCACATGATTTGTGGCACCTGGAATCCTCGTAATGCAGAGCTTAAACCACATAGTGACGCAGAACTAGACAATAGAGTGAAAGGTCTTACAGACCAAATCTCTGAGAAATGGAAACTTAGAGCAGACTGGACTTGCATTAACCAATGCATACAACAGGAAAATGAGACGGTAGATGGGTACTATGCTAGATTATTGGAATGTTTTAATAACCATAGCGGTATGACAGTTCCTGAAAATCAAGTGAATGATGCCCCGTATGAACAACAATTGAAAAATGCATTTTTAAAAGGTTGCATTGCACCTATCAGCAGCTTCATTACGAAGCATATGATAGACCATCGAACAGGTAGGCTACAAGCCTTACTTGAATATGCTATTCATGCTGAAAGACATTTTACTAGCAAAAAGAAAAAGAAGGCGCAAGTTTTCACTGCTGAAGATGGAGCTGAAGTATTTGTGTTACAGTCAGGCAAAAAGGGAAAGAAAAATGCCCAGGGAAATAAACAGTCTGACAAACGGTCAGAAGATTTTGAGGAAAGGAAAAAGAGAGGTGAATATTTTAAGTGCGGGAAGAAGGGACATCTAGCAAGGGATTGTAAACAGAACAAAAAAGTAATTACAGAAGACAAGGGAGATGAGGACTGACTATATGATAGTGAAGATACATCATGCAGAAGTCAGAAATCATCGGGAGAGGTTAATAGACAGAGGACAAATGTAAATGTGATAGAAGGAATAGAGGAAGTGCAAGTAGATATGGAGGATGAAGAAAGTGAAATTTTGGATTTAGCATTATTGAGCCTAGAGCTCTACTTAGCAGACACGAAACCGGAAGTTACACTTCTGGTGGAGGGAAGAGAAGTCAAATTCCTGTGTGACTCAGGAGCATCACGGACCCTGATACACCCCTCCAAGTTACCAGAACATTCTGAATCACCTGATTATATATTAGTAAAAGCTGCGAATGGACAGCTATACAGGGAACCACTTTCCCATGATATAGCAATAACTGACCCTGTTTCAGGTATGACTCAAAGAAGTAAGATTGTTGTTTCTGCAAAATGTCCAGTGAACCTATTGGGTAGGGACCTTATGCAGATATTTGGCATAGCAGTAGTTCCGACTATGCAGGGTATGGAGGCACAGAGGCAAATGGATACTTTTGTGGTGCGATCAGAGGGTGAAACTTTTTATTGGTACAGCCAGGACCTAGTTATGACTGGTCCAGGGGCAGTAACCGAGGAACTGATGAATGTAGCCATCAGTAAAGCCCCCTCCCTTGACACTGATCGACAGCATTTGTTGCACTGTACTCTATACGACTGTAATAAGCCAGGACCTGATAGAGAATATGAGCAAGAATTGTTCAAAAATCATGCAACTAGATTAGTATTACGTACTTTGTATTGGGATACTGAGGGGAACAGTGTAGTTAGCTGTTCATTACCTCAAGAATTCTTTGCATTATATAGATCAAATCGATTGCCACATGTCAGCTTGACAAAGAACAAAAACATAAAATGGGCAGACTTAGGAGAGAAGGTAACGAGATGGGAGAAACAGACTGACTTAGAATTGTCAGAACAGGGGATACAGAAACAAAAATTGAATTGGTTGACGCAGACACACCCGGCTGTGCACTTGCAATCTAGCGAGGACAGCTGATTAGCGTTTTTATTAGAAGAAGAAGAGAAAGCCTTATGTGATATACCAATGACTCATTGGTCAACAGGCAAGTCAGACGTAGGACTTATTCGAACAGCAGGACCGGTTACAATTACACCAAAGTCAGCATTTAGGCCACAGAAAAGACAATACCCTTTGAGGAAAAGATGCAGAAATAGGAATCAAGCCTATAATAGCAGCATTACTCAGGGAAGGAGTACTGGTAGAATCTCCTGATTCACCATGTAATACACCCCTATTTCCTGTTAAAAAAGCAAACAGGGAATGGTGGATGGTTCAAGATTTACAAGCTGTAAACAATGCAGTGATACCCAGAGCACCCACAGTGCCAGATCCACATACTTTGTTGAATGACTTAAAGCCCCAACAGAAATATTTCTCTGTGGTAGATATCAGTAATGCTTTCTTTTCAATACCTATACATCCTGATAGTCAATACTGGTTTGCATTTACATTTCAGGGTAAAAGCTATACCTATACTCGACTACCACAGGGATATTGTGAGAGACCAACAATATTTGCACAAGAAATGGCTAGCAACCTGGCAGGGTTTACCCCACCAGGAGGTAGTCAAATTCTACTTTACGTAGATGACATTTTGCTAGCAGCCCCCACCCAGCAGCAATGCAGGGAAGATACTATAGCACTATTGAAATTCTTAGCAACACAAGGACACAAAGTGAACAAAAGTAAGTTACAACTTTGGAAAAAGCAAGTAAGATACCTAGGATATTTGATATCCAATGAAGGTAGGATATTAGACTAGAATAGAAAGACAGCAATTTTACAAGCACCCAAGCCAACAACCAAGAAGGAAATGATGTCCTTCTTGGGGACAACTAATTTTTGTTGGAGTTGGATACCAAACTATGCTTTGGAGTCTGCTCCACTAACTGACTTGATATATAAAACACCAATGGCAGCACAAGATTTATTACAATGGACACCCGAAGCAGAAACGGCTTTCTGCAGATTGAAGCAGTTGATAGCTTCTTCATTAGTTTTAGGACTCCCAAATTATCACAAACGGTTCTTTCAGAATGTAGACTGCAAGCAAGGATATATGACGTCAGTGCTGATGCAACAACAGGGGGATAAGCAATGCCCCATAGCCTATTATTCATCACAGTTAGACCCAGTGGCGCAATCTTTGCCTCACTGTGTGCAAGCAGTGGTTGCAGCTGCAATGGCAGTACAGGCCTTGGCCTCAGTGGTATTATTCCACCCTCTCACATTGAGAGTGCCTCATGCAGTCACGATAATTTTACTGCAAGAAAAAGTAGCATATCTTTCTCCTGCTAGACATCTTTCATGTATGACTATACTGCTGAGCCAACCTCATATGATAATTGAATGATGTACGACATTAAATCCATCAACATTACTCCTAACTCCTGTGGATGGCACACCGCACAGCTGCCTGCAGGAAATTGAACAGTTAACCTTGCCTAGACAAGATCTCACAGATATGCGCTTGGATGATGCCGAGGTGACATATTACGTGGATGGCTCATGCAGAAGGGGCCCTACAGGGAAGAATCTAGTGGGGTATGCAGTAGTTACAGACACTGAAATTCTAGAAGCCCAACCCTTACCACATAACTTGTCTGCACAAGCAGCAGAATTGATAGCTTTAACATGAGCATGTTCTTTAGCAAAAGACAAATGTGTAAACATATATACCGACAGTCAGTATGCTTTCTCTACAGTACATGTATTTGTGCAACAATGGAAAAATAGGGGAATGATAACATCTAATGGAAAACCAATTAATCATGCGCAATTTATTTTGGAATTATTAGAATCTATCTAGTTACCTACTAAAGTAGCTAGTAGCAAATGTCTAGCTCATACAAAACAACAGGATAGGATTTCGAAAGGCAATGCGAGAGCTGATGCAGCTACAAAGCAAGTGGCCTCAGACTCAGAAACTTTACTTTTGAATGAAGAATTACAACCCTCTGAGATTTTAGATTTAGACATGGTAAAAACAATGCAGACGCTTACTACAAAAGCAGAAAAACAAAAACGGGAAAAACAAGGCGCAATTCTTGAAAATGGACTGTACATTTCCAAAGAGAAAAAAACGATATTGCCGTCTAATTTATTTAGATATGCAGCTTTGTTGAGCCATGGGCAGTGCCATGTCTCAACAGGGGTGATGGTACAGTTAGTAAACCGAATATTCTAAACATATGGATTCACAAACTACACCAAAAACTTTTGTGCAGCTTGTCATACTTGTAACAAGCACCATGCACAAGGGACATTTAAACCTAAACAAGGAAGTTTTCCTATACCACCGTATCCGTTCCATACTATCTGTATGGATTTCATTGAGTTGAATAAGTGTGAAGGAAAAAAATATTGCCTAGTCATTGTAGATGTTTTCTAAATGGGTAGAAGCTTTTCCAACCAAAAATCTGGATGCAGCAACAGTGGCAAAAGCCCTGATAAAAGAAGTAATCCCTAGATTTGGCATTCCGGAAAGGATTTATAGTGACAATGGCACACATTTCATTAATCAGACCATCCAGCAACTTGGAAGATTTTTCGGAATCTCCTTGAAAAACCATTGTGCCTACCACCCACAGTCTGCAGGACTGGTGGAGAGGTACAATGGGACCCTTAAGAACAAACTTAGGAAGTTAGTTGAAGATACCCAGAAGAGTTGGATATACTGTTTGCCTTTAGTGCTGCTGAGTATGAGAACGGTTCCAAATGTGAAGGGTTTGACTCCCTTCGAAATGGTTTTTGGGAGAGCATATTATGTGCCTCATTGGAAAGCTCTCATGCCTGCAGAGCAAGAGGCTGACAGTTCATTAGCTAGTTATATGAGGAAACTGTTAACAAATAAATCTGTTTTGCAGTTTACCTCTTTTTCAGATAAAGGACAGACCAGACCGGTGGAAGCAGTTTTGGCTCCGGGAACTTGGGTGTGGCTAAAAGTGAAGAAGAGGAAGAATTGGGCGAGTCCAAAGTGGGAAGGACCATACCAGGTACTGTTGGCAATGCCTACTGAAGTCAGAGTGGCTGAGAGGACGTCCTGGGTCCATTTGACACACTGCAAACTGGTAAAGAACTTTCAACTTGATAAAAACTTTGTGACTGATATACAACAAGGGCAAAATGGCCAAGAATAAAGCGAATAGAAATGCAGATCAATCCCAGAGATGTTGCATAATCATTTTGTTGAGCATACATTTATTAACTATAATTGTGACAATTTTCCTCTTGTTGTGGTTTTTCCTACACTCAACCATACAAGTAAAGCTGGGAAGACGTGACGAAACATCTATAGACTGGCATCCAAATTTTAACACATACCTAGCCATGAAGCGTGTATATGCAGAGACTATGAACATTTCAAATCGCTGGGTTTGTACAGCTATACCAACAGCATATGGAGGACTGTTAATGTCCGCTGTCCCTCTGGGGATAAATGAGACTTGGGAAAATTTGCTTTTTGACACAGGGACTGTGAGATCACAGGACAAAATAGCTTTATTTTTACCTGTCACACAAAAGGGAATTGTATGTTTCTATAAAAATGATACTCTCCAAGTGGGCTGGAGCAATTGTAATATAACGATATCTTATCAGTGTTATATTAAGACTAGTAATGGCAATACTCTTTGCAATACTAATTATGACTCATATTTGAACTCAATGAAAACAACCATGAATGAAATTCGCAAGAATCCTGTTTTATTTAAACAATTGTCAGTTATAGACCAGAAAATGTTTCATGCAGGGTTAATACGTATTAGTACTAAAGTAGAAAAATGTTATTTTATTTGTGGGAAAAAAGCATACAAATGGCTACCTGAGAATAGGTCCGGCAGTTGTTTTTTGGGTTATCTTGTTCCGGCTATAAGACATACTGCAGAATTACCTTTGGGTAAAATACGAAACGTGAGGGAAGCAGCCCAAAAACCTGAAGGTCCAGTCGAGAAACCTGTAAATCCAGTAGGACGGATTGAAGCTGGCTGGAAAAACCATAATACTGTAAAGGACAAAAGCAAATTGACTCATATGGACTTGAGTGACAGTGTTATATCTTGGGCAGGAATATTCCCAGCATATGGAGCAGTCAAATCAATCTGGGAGTTGAGGAAGCTGTCGAAACTTCTCGAAGTAATGAGTAATGCAACTTTCTCTGCCCTAGAACTGGTGACTGATTAACTGAATGCAATGAGAACTGTTGTGCTACAAAATCGAATGGCTCTTGACTTCACCCTAGCGGCGAGAGGTGGTACGTGCGCGCTTATCAAAGAAGAATGCTGTGCATTCATTCCTGACAACAGGCATGAAATTAACAACCACCTAGAGCTAATTCAGCAGGTATCAGCCATGACTGTACCAGGCCCAAACCCACTGACGGACTTCTTCCAGAATCTATTTGGGGGTTGGGGTTCCATCCTAATGAATATTCTGATTGCTATTTGTGTGGGTTTACTCCTATTAGGAGCATGTGTTTGTTGTGGAATTCCCTGCATGAAAAGATTAATCAGAGATTTTATTGATGTATCTGTTACTGAAACTTTGTACCAAGATATTGAGATTGAAAAATTGATCTCAGACGAAACTTTTTTTGAAGTATAGATCAAATGACTCACCTAGCTGAAAATCCTTAGTGGAAGAGGTTAGGAGACGAAATGGCATTATGCATACTTCGAAATAGAATAAAAAGTATTAATAGGAGGGAAAATGTCAGAGAAATATGTATTTGAATATATGTGAAGTGCTAGTTTTAAAAGCAAAGTAGTATGTAATGCATTTTATTCTATTAATGATATAACCAAGAGATGAATTCATGTGTAATTGCAAGAAGTTTTTGAAACTGCAGTATGCCTTGTAGCAAGTTGGCCTCTGACCCTGGCAGCTGCTAGCTCAGGCAAGTTTTAATGTTTATGCTTTTCACAAGTGATTATCTGCTGGGTCAGGAAATTAAATATGTGAAATAATGAAATCTTCTGCTCTTTCCTGCTGGGATGATTTGGCCTTGTGTATGTGTTACTAGATAACACGCAGCTGTTGGGAAAGTGTTACAGGGGAACAAAGAAGTGTATTAGAAGACTGAATCTGCTATTGTATTTGGACTAGCCTGAAACCTTGGAGAAGTAACTTTACAGAAAGACATTATGTCTGACCAGGTGGTAAGCAAGGCCGTATTGTTATCAGAGGAAAACTTTTTTTTTAAATGTACAGCATCAGCATTATTTAATGAATAGAATACTGTAAGCTAAAGTGATGTAGATGCCTTGTGACTGACCACGTCAGTAAGGTGGGCACAACTTGAATAAGAAACTATAAAAATTGTGTACTTCCTGTTTCATGTCAGACAAAGTTCTGTACTTGTATGTTTTTTGCCTCCTGGTGTACACTAGTAAACTTTTGAACCTGAACCTCCTGTGTATTGATCTCTTGATTTTATTTAACACTCATATCTCTTACTTAAAGGTGATCTCTGCTTGACTTACAAAGCATGTCGGACCCAGCTCTGTTAGAAATGCTGCATCTAAAGGAATCCCAATCCCTCCACACAGCACATTCCAGAGACCTCAACCTCATTACCACAATCAACAGAACATGTTGGAGGGACAGGTTCATAACCCAGAGACTGCCCATGCTATGGAATAGACTTCCCATACATGTCAAGCAGAGCACCTCACTGGCCCTCTTCAAAAGAAATCTTGATGAGTGGATGGGAAATAGAAAATTCACCCCGGGGATCACTCCAGTGGCTCTACTTGACAGAGGCCCAGGGAACTAAGGTCGGGTGGCATGATGCAAGGGTAATCCTATGGGGTAGGCTTGTAAAGGCTCAAGGGCCATTAGCCTAGTACACACCTATGAACCTATGAACCAATACTTGTTGAATGTGAATGTATAGGCTACTCGTGAGAACTGAACACACATAATCTGGGTATACCATTACTCTTGTATAATACAATTAGCCAGAGCTATAGAAGAAAGCATGCATGCTTGGTGCTATAGTTAAGATACACATGTTGAAGCTGATACTGCTGCATGGAATCAAAATATATTTACTACAGTCAGGGTCACTCTGAGACACTCCAGTCTCTCAGCATGTGCTTCCCTGTTTATCATGATTTCCTCTGCAGATGTAAAATAAAGAATGAGAGAAAGAGACTTGAAAGCATTATGCATACCAGTCTTGGCTATCTACATCACTGCATATCATTTCAAGTTGCTTGATCTGTATACTTACACAACTTTGAGGTGTTAGCAGTTTGAAACTCATCTTGCCACTGGTTGAGTTGTGCTCGCTTGTGCCTTTTAAGTTCACTGTAGTGGTGCCTACACTATTCCCCAGTGCATCTTATGCTAATTGCACTAGAGAATGCTTTTGTTAGGCTGTTCCAAGCCTTAGCCTTGTACTAAGACACAGTATAGTCCCCCTGCAACAACCTATGGGTATAATGCTTCACAAGGAGTGCACCAACATTTCTTTTACTCCTCCACAACCCACCTCTGTATTGTAAATTTGGCATCATCCTTCACATCTCCTGCCATGTCTGCAAAGGTCCTCCACCAACAGTTGTAATGTTTTCCCACCAAACTGTGATATTGAGTTTTATGAGCAGTGTGCAAACATGCACAACCATGCCAAACCCATCTGTGCATGTCCATCAGAGATATACAACTGCATTTTTTATTACAAAATCATCATTGCCATGCTAAACCAGTTACGCACATAATACATATGATACCTTCAAAAGTATGCATGCGCAAGCAGTAATGATACCTTTTCCTATGTTCTCCCTTTTTTAGTTCAATTTATTTACACCTTGTGCCACAGAGGCCGTCGGGTAACAGGTGGAATTTTTGCAGTCATTGCCATCCATGTTGCTGACTGCCGCACAATGCCACTAAACATGTTTGTGCTTTGTATGGCAACTAAAATTAAAATTTTCAGTATTTCCTTAGGCATTGAACCATGTTTCTGCTATGCTATGCACAGTGCACGAGGCAAAAAATAAATAAATAAATACAAAAGGAAACAGAGTTTAAACAATTAGACAGCTCTGGATTTGAACAATCAGACTATTGCACTTACACAACACAGTTGCTGTGCATTATCTTTCTTTGCCACAGGCACAGCATTGCAATACCAATCAAATGATGTGCATACAAGCAATTCACATTTCATATCCAGTATTAACAGTTCATACAGTTGGACATTCTCAGTTGGTTGTACATGTGTGGCTAACATATTTAGTGCAATGAGTGATCACACAGTTGTTTATATTATGTTTGTAAAAATGCAGCTCTGTCTTCTCTTTGTGTCTTGGTCATTCTTCCCTCATCTGTGTTTTACTATTAGACATGCAATCTGTAATGCATTTCCTATCACTTTTCTTTCAAGGTGTGATACAAATACATAACAGTGAGCACTAATTTTCAGGAAAGGCAGGACACTTGTGCTATAATGGGCAAAAAATATACACGTGTGCTGTTTTGCTTTGCTTAAAAGCTCACTGAAGTTAGTTCCACCCTTTGTAAGTGTATCCTCACTGACACACCAACTGCAGAGAAGGGTACCTGAATTGCTGTTGTGTTCTTCTTCACTCAGAATAATCATTCACAGATGCAAGCCCATTAGCACATAGCAATGGTGTAGAGGCTATACTATGTTTACATCAGCTACATTAAGTCAAAAGTCTGATATTCAGCAATTCTAATGAGTTCATATCTCATGTGTTTCTTGATAGTTCTCAGAGGCCTGAATCTACACTATAAAAAGTTAACAGTGTAACTAGGGAACTTGAATGCGAGGAAACTTGTTTTAAGTCAAAACAGAAGACTGGTATTTCTTTGAAGGAGATATCTTTGCAGAGAAGGACTTATTTTGCTAAGGTATGTTTCTATTAGTCAAGGACATTTAGATCATAATCTTTTAGAAATATATTTACATAGCCAGTAGAAAAATGAAGGTGATC
The DNA here is from genome assembly GCF_019279795.1 of Protopterus annectens. Classification (NCBI taxonomy): domain Eukaryota; kingdom Metazoa; phylum Chordata; order Ceratodontiformes; family Protopteridae; genus Protopterus; species Protopterus annectens. Next base: position 1,318,122,043 of record NC_056731.1, on the reverse strand, counting down.
TGTATGCACTTCTTATACTTCAATGTTGGCATAGGCAGTCTTTGCATGGCTTTACATTTGTGAGATAGTCAGGTTATGATTATAGTGCAAATATGTTCCTAACGTTTGCTTTGGCAATTTTACCTGGGATTGGTGATTGCTGTATTTGTGTTTTTCATCTAATGCAAGGGGTTATATATGTGTCTGACAGTGGTGTTAGGATTATCAGATGCCTCAGGGCAGCCTCCACAGCAGTGATGGCCACAGTAAAAATTGACTGGCATTCCTAATTTGCACTCTTGACTATTTAGCAATGATAACTGTCATCCAGTAATCAATGACATATCTGCAGTCTTGACTAAAGGAATGCTGACAGAGTGGGTGTTTATCCAGACCTTAACATTTGTGTTGGAGGGTGGTAAGAGTTGCAACCTACCATTCTTTTGTCCTAAATGAGAAGTGTGTTTCAAGTGCTTCATGCTGACAATGGTTATACAGCCTGATTATTTTTTTTTTGGAAAAAATACACTGCTTATGTGCTATTAATGGGTTTTGTTCTTCTCTGTTTTATGTCACATAGGATTATGGAACCCAAGCCAGCAAATCCATGAAAACTGCCTTTTAGTGAGGCTGAAAATGAAGCCATTATCTACTGTCTAATGCGCACATGGATCTTTCCTACTTGAGAGAGACTGGGAGGGTATGACTGCAGAAAGGACATTTGCGACCAGGTAGTCACTGATCTCAGTGGTGTTGGTGGTCATGGCTGCAATTATGATCAGGTCTGGCATCGGGTCACTGGCATGATTTCATTGGCATGGAGGATGGTTGCTGCAATCATCCAAGAATAGCTGGATACTGGGGGGGTTCTGCTACTGGCACAAAATGATGAGTTCCTGTCCACTGTCAGAAATTCTGACAGCTCAGGGGAACGTTTACACCATCTGCTTGATGTCAGTGCTGATGTGGCTGAGAGACCGTGTATGTCCCAGGAGCAGATTCCAGTTAAGTTTACATATGGCAACATTATATTGGCTTGCACACTAAAATAGAATGTTGTTGTTACTGTTTGTTTTATATCTGTACCTATTGATAATTCATAGTTCTACAAGTGAGTGTGGCAATAGACATGGGGCTGGGGGGACAGCTTAGACAAGTTTCAGTTAGAAGTATTTCTTACAGGCCATTTAGCCAATTGTTTATTCACTGCCCCTGTTTTATTCCTATAGTGATGCTTAGCCATCCTTTCATTCTTCATTTCTTCCAGGCCTATCTTTCCTGCAAAGTATTGAGACACCTGCACATGGTAAGCAAATGTTTACTTTTTTCCAATATCTTTATATGGATTTCCGTGAAGAGATTTCAAAAACGTCTTCAACATGTGATAATCACAAGTACACAGAGAGTGTTTTGTTTATAACACACTGAACAATTGACAGAAACAAAGAAAATAGCAACACAACAACTATGTACACCAAGTGACAATTGCCATAACATGGAGTTCAATTAATACAATGAAAATAGTACATAACAGTATGAGCTCAAAGAGAAAAGAATGAAAGAAAAAACAAGACTTGAGTAATAAAGCTTCTCCTTGTTGACACAGCTTAATGTGTAGATGTACCTAGTTCAAATTATTAGAGTATGTGGCCAAAACGTGTTTTCCACAACTGTGCATAATAAGAGTCTTTGCTTTGGTTGCTATTAATTTATGAGCAATTTTATATTTAATTGCCATGTGTTTAAAGCCATCCCATGATACATCTGATCTGTCAAGCCAGTTTTGTGAGATATATACAGTAGCTTCATCAATGAAAAAATGGTAATTAAAGTATGTAGTTTTTGTTTAGTAGTCCCATACGGGTAATGGGTAAAATGGCGAATTCCCAAGACACAGTAGTCTTTTCATACACCATTTTTTCAAGTCTGGCCCTTAATAAGCACCATAACTTATATGAACATTTACAGCTCCAGAATATATGCAAAATGTCAGCTCTTTGATCTTGAAAGTATAGACAGTTTGGAGAAGATGTTGAATAATATTTATTGAGCTTGACAGCAGTTAAATAGGCATTATTAACTATCATGAATTGGATAAACATTAGATTTTTTTTAAAGTGATTAGTTTTAAAGAAATCTGAATTTCTTGAGATTTCTGGTTACATTATATTGTAGGTAGCATTCTGAACCAATTTTATGTGTATAGGGTATTAACTTGATCTCTAATAGCTGTGATGGAAGAAAATGTTTCTTTTCTTATTACTAAGCATTATTTAGATATATTATCTTTATATGTATATGTAAGGAGGGTGTAATGAGGGTATGAATTGCAGTGTGTGACTAGTGTTGTTGTTTTGGGTTAACATTTAGGGGAATAGGAATTTCATTAGTGCGTTTGCTGCTTATTACCACAGGTGATCATGACAGTGGAAGTGTAGGACTCCTACCACCTGATGTCAGAATATCTGTAGGCTCTGATAATGATGGTGGCCAAATGGAGGCACAGTTGGGAGGTGCAGAGGTTTAGTCTGACACTGAGGTTTTGACTCATACATCCCCTGAATTTCCTTCACATACAGTCAGTATGGCTATGCATACCCATTCCACTGAGCCTTTAGGTATTGGACGGGTAGAGGGTGATACAGTTGATCAGGGTAGTGTGGTTACTGCAGTTTCAGTGCCAGTTGACTGTGGCCATAGCCAAAGTATAGGCAAGGTGCCATGCAGGAGGGATGGTAAGGGTGCTCAGAAGAGGCCTGTTGTCTGCCCTCCACCTGATGCTGGTGTGTTATTATGTGCCACTTGACACATCAATAGGGCCATCATGGAGGTTTAGGCACATTCCACTAGGGTCTCGAAGGAAATGGATAGGGTTCTAGATGTGGCACAATCTGACGTGTGTGACTGCCTCCATTGTGTGGCTGATTCAGTGGATCGGATGAATGCCACACTAGAATGGAACATCTACGTGGAGGGGGCAGCATCTACATGGCCATAGAGCCTCAGTATCATCTGATGTTAGCCAACATGGTTGTGCCTGATCCTGCTCCCACACTGGCCCTGTTTCCACTGCCCCATCAGTGGTAAAGGTTTCCACATCGAGACATGGTAGGCCATGAGGTCATGGACCTGGGCCTAGCCATGAGGAGAGCTTGTCCAGCAGACATTGTTCACATTCAGGTAGCAACACCACATTTGACCATTGCTGTTGATATGCCAGTGCAACTACCAGCAGAACCAGTTCTCAAGTTTGGTGTCAATGACACTGAACTAATATCTCTATTGTGCCTGGCTCACACCTGTCTGACATGCCAGGATGTAGTACTAGCACAGAATTTGGCTGTGTTCATGCAGACACTCACACACTTTTCACATACAGTGCCCATACAGACACCCACACATACCAGCTACGTGAGGCATTAATGAGGGTTGCAGGTCATCCTGCCTTAGTGTCTATTCGACATTATTTATGTTTCTGCCTGTTTTTCTACTTGCACACACTCACTACTTTGGTGTCAGCTTTGGATTACTGCCTTCGCACCCTACCCTGTGCAAATGATAACTGTGCCATCACTTTGTTTTTGTCTTTTGGATTCAGGGTTACATACAAATATGTCTGATGTACAGGGTGGATAACTAACTGAGTGCTTAGGATATGCATTGGCGATGTAATTTGGAATTTTTTTCTGAATTATTATAGCATTTTAGTGTTGTGATTCCTACCTTGAAATCATTGATATGGCAGTCATGCATATTGCTTCACTTGTGAGAATATAGGGATAAGAAGAATTTTGACTGCTTTTTCTATACTGGGTATTTTAGATGCTGGAAGCATGTTAGTTGTTAAACTGAATAAATATATGTTACATAAGTCAGTCATGTCACATATTGATGTCATTGCTGGACAACTCACACATATTCTACTTAGGTACATTTACAAGTAACAGTATGTAGGTATCTGCCATTCATTTATGTTCCTACACATTTTCTATTACAGGTTCAACACTTACCTTGATAATCCTGTAGTGATAACTGTTGTCATTTGGGGCTGACTCTGTCTAATGTTAGCATCACACAACCATTACATGAGTAAGTAAAGGTTATTACTGTTGTCTGGCATTAATTTTATGATGAAGGCGTACACCTTAGGTGATGAGCATATACTCTATCTGTTATCTCTTGACCAAGACAAGGACACTGTGTGCATGCCTATGTCTACCTACACCCACAGCAGCTTGGGGTTCCCCCACTGTCTCATCATGTGTGTGTGGATGTGATGACCTTGCCAGTGGTGGTGGACATTTGCCCTTAGCCCTTGGTGTTTCTGCTGCAGCTATATCTTCAGGATGATACTGTGTAGGATAGCACAGATTGTGATAATTTCAGTACAAGTACTGGGTTCATACTGCAGACCCCCCCCCATGTATCTAGGCACCAAAACTGTGACTTCAAAAGCCCAAACACACACTCTGTGATATTTCTTGCTTGTGCCTCATTATGGCATTCCTCTGTGGGCGTGGGTGCATTTCTGGTGGGTGTCTTCTTCCATGGTTCGAGTACATAGCTTGCATCATCCAGTAAATTGCATTGTGGGACATCACCTCTGGAAAACCTCTGGTAGAGCTTTGAGGAGTGCCAGATATGGGACTGATGGCAACTGCTGGGGTTGCCAACACACAGATTTAAGATAATTCCCTTAGCATTACCCATGAACTGGCAGCTAATGGAGTGGAAGTCCTTTCTGTTTATATAGACACTTCTCTGTTCCTTGGGTGGTGCTTTGATCTCAATGTCCGTGCAGTCAATGGCACCCAGCACTTCAAAGAAGTGTGCTATGGGTTAGAACTCCTTAAAAGTTCTAGGTCTATCCTCTGAGGTATGGAAGATATATATATATATATATATATATATATATATATATATATATATATATATATATATATATATATCCTAGGGCATTTATAAGCCTAGCCAGAGTGTGTTTGGCTTTCGGCACCCATTTTAAATTAATTTTGCTATGTCCTTTTTCGAGGTTAGTATACTATGCCTCTGTCTAACAGTGACACAGAAGTGATACCCGGGGTAAACCTACTATCTCCCATCCACTCATCAAGATTCCTCTTGAATAGAGTCAATGAGGGACTCTACCTAACCTGGACTGGGATTTTATTCCAGAGTGAAGGGAGCCTCTGGGTTATGAATCTGTCCCTCCAGCATGTCCTATTTATTTCAGTGCTGAGGTTCAAGTCTCTCGAGCGCATAGCTCGATGGGATTTGGATTTTCTGAGGTGCAGCATGTCCATTAATTCCGGGTTGGACATGGCTTTATATGTCAGGCACAGATCGCCTCTGAGCAGGCGGTATGCCACTGAGTAGAGCTGGAGTTTCTTTAACCGGGCAGCATATGGCATCTGTTTGAGCCCTTTGATCCTCTTGGTGAGGTACTTTTGGGGTCTTTCCAGTTGCTGCAGGTGTCTGGTAAGGTACATCCCAAAAGGGCATTGTACTCGATTATGGGCCTGATGAGGGATGAGTAAAGAGGCACGATGACCTCCCCTGATCTAGATGTGAATCCCTTCATGATTAGGTGGGCTATATAAAATATTTTTCTAACCACTTTGGCCACGTGGTTGTCAAATGAGAGATTGCTATCAACTTGGGTCCCCAGGTCCCTAATTACTTCTTCCATACTTAATGGATTACCACCTATGTGGTAATTTGTGGGCACTTTGTTTTTGCCAAAGGGGATGACTATACACTTCTTGGCGTTTAGCTTGAGGCCATGGCTCTGGCACCAGTTGTCTGTTTCTGTGAGACCCTTTTGGAGGATACTTGTGTCGGCTGGAGAGTCGATTATAGTGCCCAGTTTGCAGTCATCTGCGAACTTGGTCAGCCACAGTCCTTCCGTGTTGGCCTGTACCTCCGAGAAATATATACTGAACAGGAGAGGTCCCAGGACTGAGCCTTGTGGGATGCCACTTGTAACTGGTTTGGAGTCTGACATGGCTCCAGCAATTCTAACCATGTGGGTTCTGTCCTTGAGCCAGTTTGCAACCCATCTAGTGACATAGGGGTTTATATTTAAGCTGGTGAGCTTATCTATAATGCCCGAGTGGGGTATTGTATCGAAGGCTTTTGTGAGGTCTAGGTAGGCTGTGTGGACCACCTTCCCCTCGTCAATGGCCTTGGTAACTGTTTCAAAGAAGTCAACCAGGTTTAAGAGGCAGGATCTGCCCTTAACAAAGCCGAACTGGGTAGGATCCAGTGTCTGTATGTCCCCAATATCTTTTTTTATGAGGTCCATGATGATCCTTTCCATAGCTTTGCAGACCAAGCTAGTCAGGCTTATGGGGTGATAGTTTCCAGGATTCGTTGAGGCACCACCTTTGTGGTGAGGGACCACTGTTGCTGTACGCCACTCTTTGGGTACATATCCTGTGATAAGGCTGAGATTGAACAGTAGTTTTATGTTTGGGTTTAGCTCTTCTTGGAGTTCATGTAGGACACAGCCCGAGACACCGTCTGGTCCCATTTATGCTGTGTTTTTTGCTTTGGAGAGGGCGGGTCTTACCTGAGCATCTGAGATGTCAGGGGAGCAGCACTCTGCTGGGACAGATATTTGCCCTTTTGGTGGGGAGAGGGGGAGAAGTTTGCACTGAACCTGTTAGCTAGGATGTTGGCAATGTCTGTGGGTTCGGTGTATTTTTTGTCATTTTGGACCAATTCTGAGCATATCTGGGAATTCCCACCCAGGTTCCTAACATAACTAAAGAAAGCCTTGTGATTATCCTTAGTGTCCTGTGCAATTTTTCTCTCGAAGCTGGCCTTAGATGATTTTATGAGTGCCCGTAGTTTTTTGCTAACACTGTAACATCTGTAACATATCATTCAGGAATTGGTGGACGATCATGGAGGCTGATGCCTGTGTCACTCACAGAATGCCTCTTTTGGGTTCCAGGAAGGTTCCTGTAGCTAAAATTGTAAGTGATACACATGCCATGGTCTCCACAGGTAGTGGTTCCCCTCTGTTTGCCCTTGCTCTTAGGTGAGGATGAGAGAGGTTGCAGAACATCTTGGTTGTGTCTTTATCCACCCTATAGTGCTATACTATGTTCATGTCATGCAGACCATGGAAAGTTAAACAATGCCCTTCTCCTCCTTGCCCAAGGTCTATCAGCAGCAGCATAGACTTGAGCCTGTTGCACTTATACATGCAGAACAGCAGCAGCAGCAGCCCCTAACATTATTTCCCTCTAGTATAGTTTCTGTGGCTGCATTCCAATAGGTTTTGGAATACAAGACAAAAGGCTACACTAAGTTTACACAACTGCTTTATTGCTTGTTGAATAGGTCTATCATCTTGGATTGGCTGATTAGAATGCAGTTCAGCTGTTTATGCAGTAATTAGCATGCCACAATGTTTACAGTGTTTGCACTGACTGAACACAAATTGATGCCATGAAGGGTTTATTGAATTCAGCCCCATGTCTGTTATAAATTTCATCTGCTTTCAGTTTTTCAGCATATGGGCTTATATGTTTATACTAAGCCATTGGTATAGCAAGTACTGGAGGCTTAGTAAACAATGTCACAGAAGAGGAATCCTTGAAGGTAATCTTATCATTCAGGAGCTTATGGTAGGAGACAGAGTTAATTCTAGAGATTCAGACTCAACATTTTTACTTTGATAGAATGCGGTGGTTGTGCTGCGGTAGCGTTGTCGCCTCACAGTAAGATGCTGTCTGGTTTGATTCTCAGCTAGAGCGTCTTCTGCGTGGAGACATGCGTGAATGGGTGTACCTTCGTTGAAGGTTGTGTGTCAGGGCTGGCAACTCGGCACGTAAAAATCAACTGCCAATCATTAGCAAACCGGAGTTCCGCTGTGGCGACCCCTAACCGGGAAAAGCCGAAAGACACATGCATACTTTGACAGAGTGAAGAAAAACTGAAAAAATTTAGAGAGGAGGGAAGAAAAAAGAAGCAGAGGAAAACAGGAAGGATTAAAATGTGAAATGTGTAACATAGAAGATTATAGCCAGTGACTCATTGAATGAGTTTATGGGATCCCTTCCATTCATCTAATATATAACTGAAGTTTGAATGCTGTTAAGTTTTTACATTGTGAAATATGTAGAAGAAGCATGCTTCACATTGAATCATGCCTTCCTGATATGTTGTCACATGACTATGATTAACTATGGACTTTTTTCCCTTTCAGATGGAAATGGATGACAGAGAGCAGGGTTTGACATAGTTGACTAGGTAAGGCACAGATCACCTCAAAGAGTCTATGAAGGACCAGATTTTTAGTCCACCTAAATAAGAGTGGTTATTTAAACATTATATACTTTGGTTGTAAAACAGTAGAATCTCTCTGGATGGGAGCATGGTTTGGAGTTATATTCTATGATGGGGCAAATGAGGGTAGCGCAAATGGGAATCAGGACAGACTGGGATTTGCATGGGAATTCACAAAAGATAAGATGTGACTGACAGAAGTATTTCCTGACAGTATTGGAGATATGCTAATTTACGGACAGCTCATTACCTATGTAAACTTTAAAACTGCAGAGCACAGTGATACTGTACAGGAGCACTAGTTATAGCCAACGTGACTATACTACATTTCTTGGCATTAAAGATTAGACCAAAATTAAATCACCAGTCATTGAAATGAACAAGGCTTTGTTAGAGTATTAGCGAATATTATGGTTTGTTTGGAATGGTTCCTGTCTTGCAGTTATCTGCAAATTTATTTAGTCAAATTTTATTAGCATTTGATTGTACATCAGAGAAATATATTCCAAAGAGAAGTGATAGGCCAGGCAAAACCTTGGGAAATGCTTCTAGTTAAAGTCTATGTTTTGGAAAAGTTCCAATTATTCTGATGAAGTGTACTTTTTTGTAGACAAATCAAAAATTGAATGAATTGCAAAGGGGTTGATACTTAGTTGGGTCAGCGCATTTATGTTGTCTATGTGGGGGTGGTAGCATATGCTTTGGATAAGTCTAAATGATCAGTGTGGACTGGAAGTCCTTCATTTACCGCTTTAATAACATCTTTTTGTGGAAGCTAAAAAATGAAGAATGCATTGTCTACACTTGATAAAGCCAAACTACAAAGATGCTTGAGCAGTATTCTTAAACTCCTAGCACTTAAGTAAACTACAGTTCATCAGTACTTACGATCTGGCCCACAAATCTAACCATATCTAGATGGCATATTTTAAAAAAGGTTCTATTGTTTTATTATCCACAATGCAATATCTTTGTGAATAAGATACCAGCTCCTCTCATTTTAGCTTGAATATGGAGTAGATGTGTGTGTGTGTGTGGGGTGAGAGAGACTTTTGGACTGTAAAATTCTAAGCAGTTCTGCTATTGGTCTGTTTTGAGATCCAGGAAGATAGAGTATGATAGTGACTGCCCTTCAGCAATATCTTGTACTGTGAAGCATTTTATGTACCAACCAATTCACAAATCTCTGTATTAGGTGTGAATCATTTGGAATATGAAACATAAAGCAGTGCATTTCATATGCCAAGTGATTTGGATGTTCATGTACAAGGATTGGCCATACAGTGTCATTTTTGATAAAAGGCTGGGTAAAATGAGTTTGTTTCATCTGTAAAAAATAACATGGGCTCATAAACTCATGTCTTTAATTGTAATTTCATTACCATGTCCAAATAATGCATAACGTGTGGATATATCTTATCAAAAAGATTAGATGGCTATTTTAACAATTCATATCTACAACCAAACGTCATCAAGATATCAGGCCTAAGCCCATATGGCCCATAAAGTCTGCTTTCACACAGGGGAAATGTTTTAGCTGACCCTATAGTTAGGTGTACAGACTCCACACTCATCAGGATGGACAAAAGCTGGGTGACTGTAAGATGCTTGTCTGGTGCCAGGAACTGTGAAGTTACAAGGGAGCTCAGGTCCCTTAGGTCTCAAGTCAGACAAATATGACAACTACCTAATGGTGACCCATATGGGAGTGAAAGACCTGAAGTGCTTCTCCCGGAGGGACAAGCAGGAAGACATGATGGAACTTACTATGCATTTGTAAGAGGCTGGAAGCTGCCTAGGGCCCACTGGCCAGGTGGCTGCCACAACATCTAATTTAAAATAAAACCTTAAATTTTTTCTTTAAGGACATACTCAGCATACATTGTTAGTAGCATACAACACACATACACAGAAGCACAAGATATTTAAGCATTGAGAATCACTTGCTGTCATTCCTTTCCAGATTACATAGATGAGCAAGCATGAGAAGTGTGTGTGTAATGCCCTAATTAAGTATGGTGGGTTGATTAACTTATTTAGGCTCAAACCCTGTACCTTGATTAGATTCTCCTCCCACACCATATAGGTGGAGTTCTGATATTATAGTGTCCTTCAAGGGGAAATGGGGCTGCTGCACTCCTGAGGATCTCCTGCACTCCCAAATCTGTCTTCCTTTGGATGAGATGCCTAGTAACTATGAACATGTTGTCAGTTCGACAGCCATTTCCTATTGTAATATTACCGGCTTACATTTTTTTTTAAATGTAACATGGGCAAATTATTCTTCAAGTGCAGCAGGCACTGAATTTGTACACGAACACTGAAATATAAAGTTTTTTTGGCAGCAGCAACCTCTTCATTAGTTATAGATCTCTCTAATATGGAATCATTCAGATGACTTTTACTTCTGCAGAGATTGTGTGTATTGACTGATATTGGTGGATTGTAATGACAGCAGTTTGAATGGCCTTTTATGGTTGAAATGTTTTGAAATGGGTAGTTTTGTCATTATTGGTTAATAGATTTTGTTTCATTGCTTACTGGAAAAATGTTCAAACTAAAAATTTAAAACACACTCTAACAAGTGGTGTATTATACAAGGAATGTAATATAATACAATCAGGATGGTGCATCAAAGAATGCATGCATGTATGCATGGTCCTAAAAATGTGTTCAAGGGGACAACCCAAAGGTAAACGTAATCTGCCAGTGGCCAGATACATTTTCTTTGAATGTGAGTTTCAAGGACAGAAAATCTTACTGCTCATGCTAAGTCTGTTCTCACTGTGTGACTCTGTTGTTTTGTTTAGCAAATGGCTGTCAGTGTTTGTGCTTTAAATCTGAAATGAAAGTTTTAAATATATCTAATCATTGTAGAAGTAAAGAAGAAACTAGTATGTGCACTGACAGGTTTAAGCAGTGTTTACGGTAACTGGGAAGAAGTAGCCAAGAAGTGAAACACTGGAATGGCTGGGGGGAAGTGCTGGGGGAGGGGGCAGCTGTGAGGGGGGGCTGATCCAATTCCCTGCCTAGGGCCCCATTTGACTATGATCCACCTCTTACTGTCTGTGCTTCTACTTAAGCTGTTCAACCTCAGCCTGTAAAAGAGGTTTGCTCCTGATGCCTGGAGAACAGCCATCATGACTCCTCTACACAAAGCTAGCTCTTCTACAGACCTGGGTGATTATAGGTCCATCAGCCTCAATAGCCTTATATAGGAAAGATGTGGAATGTATCAAACCAGAATTAATTTATGCAGACATAGGCAACCTAAATGGTTTAGATCCCATTCTGTCTAATACTGTGAAGGATAAATCCTGTCTCCTGAAGCCAGTAAGCTTCTCTGAAAAGGCTACAGAGTCTGAAGACAGTGTCATTCTCTGCAAACTGCTTATCTTGACCTGGCCACAGCTTTTGACACTATCCCTCATGCTGGTATTATTGAAAAATTAGACAAGCTTGATGTAAATCCAACATTGTCCTCTGGATTGGAATTTTGCTATCCAATAGATCCACAGTTTTGAAATTACTGGTTACCTTTCTGATTGTAGAATTCCAACCAGTGGAGTACCACAGGGATCAGCTCTAGACCCTCAACTGTTTGGAACTTTTTTTTCAGATATCCAAGTCAATGTCAGAGTGGTTGACCAAGTCTGCTGATGACTACACACTGGACACTGTTATCCATTCATCCACTGACACAAAACCACTACAGGAATGCCTGGAATATGCGCATACTCTGGGTATCAAAAACAGTCACAAATCAAATGAAAAAACAGCAGCATAGTAGCATCTGTCAGAAAATTCACTCCTGACTCGTATGTTATAAATAGTACTCATCTTCAGACAGATATGGTCACAGAATATCCGGGTAGTACTTATGTGGATAACTTTCTCTCATTTGATCACCATGTTTCTACCATAGCCATGAAATCCTTCTGTCTGCCTCAGTTGATTTACAGAGGAATATCTTCAAGATCCAAAGATGTTATCCTACAACTGCACTTTCCCTTTATCATACCCATTATTTAATACAATGCCCCCTTTGGTATGTACAAATCCAAGCATATTGTTCAGTTGGAAAGACCCAAATATTTCTAACCAAGACTATTAAAGGTCTTAAATCGTTCAACTACTCTGATAGATTAGCAAGACTGTCCTTACACTCAATAGCCTACAGGTTGTTGCAAGGTGATCCATGTCTTCCTTTTCAAAGACTCAGTCTTATTCAACATCCTATTTCTTTGCAAAAGCAGTGCCTCTGCAAACACCCATGTGAACCTAAATCTACACCAATAAATGAACAAGAGTCACTGGAGAGATGGGGGCCTAACTCAATGTATTCCTAACCTTGGAAATAAGTTACCACTACAGTCCAAACAAACTACTAATTTAGGTATCATTAAGGCTAGTCTTGATTACTGGAAGGAGAGACCCACATTTACTTCCAGAGTTACGTACAGCACTGCTTCATTTGGAAGGTAAGCACTGTTAAGTGCTTGAAAACTTTCTGCTTAAAGGTGTATATGGCTAGGCATCTTATAGTCCCCGTGTTTGCTTGCCCAGTATGTTATATTTCTATGTTCACTGCTCTGTATTCAAACTTTTGCATATATATATATATATATATATATATATATATATATATATATATATCCCCTTCATATAACCAAAATGCTACTTACCTGAATTTTAGAAGCTCGAGCCAAGAACGCCAACAGTACAAAACACCGACCACTCAGAACACCGATGGGTAACTAATGGTAAGTAACCCTTTGGCCAACCCAACAAGCACACTAAAATGGAAGCAAAGAAAACACACCCACATGTAGGGTTGTGCCCCCCACTCTCCCCCAACTAAATATACCAACTCTGAGATCGCACTACCATGGAGGTAAGGGGCAAAGGTCAACATGCTGGCCAAGCATTTACCTACCGTTAGTTACCCATTGGTGTTCTGAGCGGTCAGTGTTTTGTACTGTCAGTGTTCTCGGCTTGATCTTCTGAAAGTCAGGTAAGTGGCATTTCAGTTATATGAAAGTGACCCATATATATATATATATATATATATATATATATATATATATATATATATATTTATGGGTCTATATTACAACCGCGAAAGTCCTATTCAGTGAATACGGAATCATCGACACATATTAATCGAACCGCGAATACACCGAACTGCCTAAACTGCGAAATTCAAAATCTCGAATCGTCATAGTTGTCCAACCCCACTGCGCGCTACATGCTACCTACCCAAACAAAATAAATAAACCACATACATACACTAACCAAAACCCTACTTCTAACCCTACACTAAACATTACATACATTACTATCTATGCACTTACCTTAACCCGCACCCTAACCCTAAGGTCTGTAACTATCGCACACTTACCTTACGGAGCTATACCGCAGGAGGGCCAACCATAACGATTCGACATTTCGGATTTTGCACTTCAGGACGATCGGTGTTTTCTCAGTTTGACGTATATGTGTCGACATTTCTGTATTCGGATAAGTGGACCTTCGTGATTTCAATAGGCAAGCTAGATATATATATATATATATATATATATATATATATATATATATATATATATATTTCTGCCAAATTACTATTTATATCTATATATATATATATATATATATATATATATCTGCTAAATTTACTATTCGTGTTATCTTAGATCTTTTTTACTCTTCTCCTATCAACACAGTTAACCATATTGCAATGTTTGCTTTTAACCAGTGCTTCCATTTTACATAAGAAAGACCCTCTATCATTGTACAATCAAGAATGCCTAACCTACTGCACTCACAATGCAATGCTGAAAACACATTCCCATCTCCTGCATTGTTCTACCCATTGAAATACATTAAATCATCTAAAATCATTTGCATCATGGTGCTCCTAAATGTCTGTAGTTTGGCTTCAAACCCAATGATTATTATAAATAATTCTCATTAAAGGAAATGTGGAATATAACATTATCATGTCATCGTTACTCCACTCATCCTTTAGTCATGAGTGACTCCATTACTTTCAACTCACTGGAACATCATGCTCCTGCTGTCATTAACAAGTCCACTTTGTCTACATAGCCAGGTCACATGTACTTTTAGCCTATTCTGTATACTTAAAAGATGATCCACAAAAATATATTTTTTTTAATTTTTGAGTCATGGATAAAAGAGTTCAGCTATGATGCAGTCTATGGCTTTGCAAATAAGGCTGGTGAGGCTGATGGCCATATAATTTCCTACGTCTACAGAGGGGCTACCCTTGTGTAGGTAAGTCACAGTGGATGTTCTCCAGGTATCAGGCAGAAGGCCTATGATTTAGCTGAGTTTGAACAGCTTAAGCAGAGATTCAAATGAATAGTTGGTTATTATGAGAATTCAGCCTGGTATGTTATATGGTTCATTAGAAGGATTATTTTTTGCCATTGATATGCATGCATAGATGTGTTCCAAGGTGATTTCGGGGGGAACAAAATTTTCAGGAATAATGGGGCATCAATGTGGTACGCGGAATAAAGTTACCACTAAATTTGTTTGTTAATATATTGGCTATATCCTTGGGATCAGAATATGTGATATTATTACAAAAAAGCTCATTGCTTTGTTGAATAACTTAAAAAGGATTTGTAGTTCCCTTTGTTATCTGTAGCAACCTTAACTTTATCCTCTACTTTTCTAACAGTGCTCTTAAGTTCCTTGCTGGTATGTTTATGTGTGGTCTTAAGGTAGAGTGATGAGGATTTCTTACAACTTTTCATTATTCTACTAGTTTTATCATACCGTTTATTAATACAGGAGTTTTGCCAAAGAGGTTATTTCCTGAGTCTACTATTATATTTAGGGCAGATGGGTGTGGCATTTTGATACACTATTTAGGTGATAAAAGATGTTAGAGCTCCCTCTGTTTACAGGAGGTTGTTGATGATTTTGCATAGGTCTTCTAGGAGCTGAAGCAGTTGCCCTGGAAAAATACCTAAAGACAATCTCATTTGGTGGTGGAGTAGTGCCACCAGACCTGAAAATGACTGATTTGTGGTCATATTTAATCAAGGATAAAGACATATGTGGTTGAGTACAGGCCAGAGCTAGGCTGGTAAAATGCAGGTCCACGATATAAGATCCTGTAGTAGGTAGATCATCAGATTATACTTCCTCAGCCTTGAAGGTAAATGTGGCTCTAGAATTAAAAAGCATTGCTCTTGATTCTCTTTAACCCCAATCTTCAGTGAACGTTTAATACTACATTAGGGAACAGTCAATTCAAAACATTGTAATTAAACATTTTAAGATAATATACTATTCACAGATGTGTTAGCCAAGAGGATGTAAGAAATCATTATCTGCTAATTTGCATCTATCTAAATTGCATTTATTACCATAACATGCAGCTCAGCAATGGTTTGTACATTGTGGTAGTAAGTGGCTAATTGTGTCAGCAGTGTCCCCCCCCCAGTCACTCTACCAGACACAAAAGTACTTACACACACACACACACACACACACACACACACACACACACACACACACACACACACACACACACACACACACACACATACACACTAGTCCTTAACCTGTCTGCTCTCCTATTTTCCTCACATCCCCTTATGGCACTTACCAATTAAACCCTGGTGACTATTGTATCCCCCCATCCCTAATCCCCTGTTACTACTGATGATGCTCCTATGGCACTTTGATCACAGTAGTCCCTGATGTCTAGTGAGTCCCCCACCTCCAGTCCCCATATTGTCATTGGTATTATTACAGCACTTAAGGATTATTCCCCAGTGGTCTACTAGTTCCAACACCATGCTCATGGCAGATGGTTGAACAATGGGCTTTGCTATGTTCAATACTGCTACATGGTAGTGGAGGCCATGCTGATCTGCATGATTGAGTAATCTCTTGAATCACTCCACCATGTAGATGCCTTCATAGAGGCAGATCATGGGAGAGAGCACCCGGCTAATTGGCATATGCCTCTACACTTGGAACCCCTCTGTAGCATTCAGCATAGCTGTGGGGCCAGCCCTTCACAATGTTGCATGTCTTCATGTTAGAGGACCATGCAGCACCATGTTAGGCTGGTTAATGAATCAGGAGAAAGGTACCATGACATGTACATTGAGGTGTACACATTTTGAGGGTATTCCATTTACAGTCAACAAGGTGCCAAATTTCTTATTTAAAATATGTCTTCTTTGCAAAATCAATAGGGCAAATGACAAAAAATGCAAGACAAACACTTTGCAGTGAGCAATAGATTGAAGAAACTATGAGCTTCATAACTGTCCATTGCACATTTTAGAAAAATACACATGAAACACTAGATTAAGAGCTTTGGTATACAAGCAAAAACATAGACCACCTCCGAATCTGGTGTCCCGCACTATTCACTGACCAGTCAGCACTCATCTCTGTTCCAAAGACATGTGCATTCACTCAAAACACATAAATGTTAAATCTATCACTTAAGTATAACAAATACTTATTTTACTTTTTATTTATTATTTGTTGGTTGGGTTAGTCCCACTAGGGTAGTAGCCTCTTTTCAGGGGGAGACCCAATGTGGTATTTATATTCCTATGGGAAATTTGGCCAGGGCATTGGGAATTTCACCTACTTTTTTGAAAGACACCGTGGGATCTTTTACATCCATCTGAGCTACTACTACCTCAAAGAGACAGAGCCTTGGTTTAATGACTTATCTGAAGCATGGTTAATTTCTAATAGTACATCACATTATTGTATGCAAACACACATATATTAAACTATTTTATAAAAAAATGGTGTTTTTATATGTGCTACAAATCAGATTAATATGTCAAATATGATTTGAAAAATTCCCTTTATGTCTGAAATATATGAGACTATGACTATAATAAGACCGATATTTAAGAAAGTACATATGTAAATACACAAATATTAATATAAGCACTAATTTATTTTATACTATGCTACTTTAATTTCATTTATAATTTTGCTGACTTTAACATCAGTGTACTGCTTATTGAGACTTTATCATTCAGGCCAAACTTCTTATCTGCATTTAATCTTATTTGGCATTTCAGCTTACCTTGTTCTGGTCTGGCCTTTCAGCGGCCACCCCTGGGGTTATAAACTACCTTCTGAAGGACAAGAAATTCAAAAGTTAATTTTTTCACAATTTGCCACATGTCTGTATAAAGCACTATTCATGTCTTTTTATGTATATCATGATCGGGTTCATATATATGTTTTTATTTTTATGTTGTTTGCATAATACGATGTATTAGAAATTAATAAGTGTTTGTTATATGTAAGTGACAGATTTTACATTTGTGTGTTTTGAGCGAATTTGCATGTTTTTGTAACAGGGATGAGGGCTGATTGGTTAGAGAAATTATTTAATTCAGTGAATGTTGGCAGACACTAGATTCTGAGGAAGTCTATGTTTTCTGGTGTTTGTGTATTTTAATAAAAGTTTCAATGGACATTTCTGAAACTTGTGTCTTTTTCAGTCTGTTACTTGCCACAAAATGTATTCTTATAACATTCTTTTAAGAGCATCCAAGCCCTTGGCATAATTCCCTGTCTTCAGACTATAACTTGATGTGTTTTGCTGGTCACTGAAAATGAACAGCTTTTGTGAAGCAGTGGACAGTTTGCTCTTTGCTAGCAATGACTTTTTTGTAAATCAGGAAATGTCATAGTCTTTCACGCAGTAGATAATGGTTTTCAGATTATCACATTTTTACAAAGATACAGGCAATGGTACCAAAGAAAATGAAAACCTGAAATGTGCTAAAAATGAGATCAAAATGAAATAGACTCTAAATTAAACCAGACAGGAGATAAAATGGAATTCATAAAAAGTTTGACAAATCTGAACTCTATATTTTGAAAAAATGCAAAATTAAAAGCCAAAAACTAGCAATTGAGGATTCAAAGTGCTTACACCCTGGCCTAAATAAAACATGTGAGTATGAATAAAGAAATGATGTTTTTATGAGGAATCTGAGTACAAGTGTTAAAAAACAAAATACATCCCCTTTTTGATGGACAAACACAAGTAAATGAGTGCGACTATTTTCAAAATAAGAAAATCATTTTTGTCTTTTAAGTAAGCCTTTGTCGATACATAATGATTTGATCTCTTATAGTTTTACACAATTTTCAGAGATAACTGAGGGAAGTAATGGTACAGAGGAGACAAAAGATGCATAGACACAAATGCTTGCCTTAGAAGGTATATACAATTCCTTTTAATATCAACTTTTATTTGTGTAGAATATGAACGGCCAGAGTATGTGCTTAAGGAAATTGAGTATGTGACAATCTGAATGCATTAAGATGGACGTTGTACTGCAAACTCTGAGTAAACTGTGAATAGTGGAAAAGTACTGAAAAACAAGAGCCTGCTTGAAAGCAGGAAATGTGCCTTATATGGAAGTGCATCCGATTTTCTTCTTCTGCCTAGAGATGTAGTAATGTGAACTGCTTTAAGCCTACGGGTAAACCACTGATTGGTTAATTGCCTTTTGTACTAATTTAATTGGTCTAGTTTATATTTTTGTACTGTCAGCAGTATTACCAGCATATAAGCTTATGCATTCCTTTGTTCGGGGAGTCCCCTGGTACTTTCCATGAGGCTCCCACACGTGTGTAATAAACAACACTGAAAGAGAGGAAGAATTGTCTTCATTTAAGGTAAAATGCTAAATGCAACAATTGGTGCCGTTTACTCGGATCTGAATTGACAACAGCTGTGGCATTTGGGGATTGAACGAAATACTGCTAGTGAAAGGGCTCATGACAGAATTTTCTGTTCTGGCAATGTTTTTTTCATTTCCTGTACTTGCCTGCTTTAAAATTTGGTATTGATAACTTTATAGAAATGTAATAATTCCTCTCATTCAGTTGTTTTGAGGAAAGTGGCATGAATTTCTTTTCTGGTATTGATTGTGCAATATGACAGTGGGTTAAAATGAAAAACTGGTGACATAAGAGTGAAAGGAGATACGAGAGTGGGGAAAACGACGTTTACAAAACGTCACAGCTAAATCTGTAAAATACAGTATAGCTTATTATGTGAAAATGGAAGCAAGTGTGGGAACCATAAAGGAGCCAGAAAGAGGTACACCAGCTGGTGATATGTATTTCCGTGTGTCCAGGGACAGTTGTATGTTTATAAGTCAGTGGGTCGCCCTCACTAAGGGTGATGGTAAACTCACCTTTCCAGAAAATGGTAGTTTTAATAAAAATATTTTGCTTAATCTCCAAGG
This sequence comes from Protopterus annectens, assembly GCF_019279795.1. Taxonomy (NCBI): domain Eukaryota; kingdom Metazoa; phylum Chordata; order Ceratodontiformes; family Protopteridae; genus Protopterus; species Protopterus annectens. The sequence goes on along the minus strand of NC_056731.1, from coordinate 1,318,102,475 downwards.
AAAGTTAAGGAAAAAAGGGAGAATAATACCAGGGTTGTTCTGGGCAGCATTTAATGATTGGATGACAGAGAAGAAAGAAAGAGAAAAGGATTTGGTTATTAGTAGTCTAAAAGATAATCAGCAAAAATTAAAAGAGCAATTGAGGGAATTACAACACACTGCTAGTAATTTAGATGTAATAAACTGTAAATGCTTGAAGGACCCACCCTTTAAGGGGCTTTATCCTGTAAAGGAATTAGCTAAATTGCAAATAACTGAATCATCAGAAGACGATAATGCCTGGCTTCCCCCACCACCGTCTGCACCACCAACTGCACCACCAACTGCACCACCAATTGCACCCCCGCAGTATCAGCCCCCCTCGCTCAACAAGGAGCCGAAACACAGCAGCCAGATTCCACCACTAAAGATTCCACCACTAGAGAGAGAGAACAAGCTGTGGACAGTCAGTCTAGTGAATCTGATCCAGAAACGAGCGATAAAAAAAAGGGACCGAGAACTCGTAGTAAGACTTATAAAGAAGCAAAAGCTGTAATGTACTTTAAATCTAAACCCTATTATAAAGGAAAAGGGAAGCGACATTTACACCGACAAAGGCATTTTGGCCAGTTCCCCACTATAATTGACAGGGGGGATGGATATTTTGGGCCAGATAAATTTAATCCAGATTCAGAATCCGAGTCATCAGATAACGACAGATTGTTACCTTTGAGGGCGGTACCTAACCCAGCCCATACTAGAAGTGCACTGGAACCACCGACCATTGTAGTATCTAGGGCGTGGTCGGTGGTTGATTTTCAAGCCATTACCAAATCACTACAGCCTATCCGTACTAATCCAGCTAAGTTCCAGCGTGTGCTGGCGGGACAAATTTGTTTACAAAATCCTACAATAGAAGCAGTCAGGGCAGTTCTTCAGTACGCCATAACGGCTGATCTGATGAAACGAATTTGGGACCATGCTAATGTCCCTACTCTGATTCCAAAACATGATGCACAAGGAGATAATGGATTTGAGGTGGTCAGACAGCGTATAGTAGATGCTATTACTGTAATAGTCCCACCCACACCCAACTGGTCCAAAATCAAGTCAGTTCTTCAAAAGGAAGATGGACCTGTAGATGAGTATTTAAATCATCTCACTGAACCCTTTGAGGCTTATTCTGGTTACCCAGAACCCACCAAAGGGCCGGCACAGAGTGGATTGTCAGCTGTCTTCATAGATGCGTTACTCCCACAAGTACAGGATAAGCTAAAGGAAGTATGTTTAAACTGGCCTAGTCTTGGATTACATGAATTACTCACACAAGTGCAATACCTCTCTGACCACTTAGTACAGGAAAAAAAGGACTTACAGGAAAAATTGGTTAAAGTGCAGATTCAGATGTGTATTGCCTTCAGGCAGCGTGGATGGGGAGGACGAGGATGGGGAAGAGGGAGAGGTGGACGCCAAGGGTCAGGAAACCAAAATAGACAAAACTGGCAGGAAACACGATCAGCCCCACCCCAGAGCTATAATAATCAGATGGAGTGTTTCAATTGTGGCCAAGTAGGCCATTGGAGAAATGAATGTCCATATCTGGCTGAGCAACCTGCCCCATCCACCGATACGTCACCTCAGTGGAATTCTAATTGGACCCTATCCAATCGGCAGCCATCACAATGAAAAAATACAACAGCAGTTGTGCCTTTCATCCCTGTGGATCAAGATGGATCACATGTTATGTTACTTGTCAAAAATAAACCATACCCATTTTTAATTGACACTGGAGCAACTAAATCTATGTTAGCTGGAGAAGCAGCAATAACTATCCCCCTCTCCAATAACACAATTAGAGGGGTAGGTGTCTCTGGTATTCCTATTGAATACTCTGAAACTGTCCCAGTAACTTTGGGACATTTACAAGACAATCATGCATTTTTAGTAGGACCCTCAGCACCTTTAAATTTATTGGGGAGAGATTTTCTCTGTAAGATGGGAGCAACCATCTTCTGCACAGCTGAAGGAGTATATTTACAAGTACCTTCAGATAAACAAGATAGTATTTTGGCTACTTTAAATGAAAATGTCACTTTGCAAACAATATGTATGCAGTCTGACCTCGATAAAAATAAGCATTTAAATTCATTACCCTCTCATTTATGGACCACTCATGATAATGATGTTAGGTTTCTGATTTCAGCCACTCCTGTAAAAATAACCTTAAAACCCAGAGCAACATTACCTCGGGTACCACAGTACTCTTTGATGGCAGAGGCTACATCTGGTATTGCACCCGTCATTTCTACCTTGGTACAACAAGGAATTATAGTACCTACAACAAGTCCATGTAATACTCCAATGCTACCGGTAAGGAAACCTAGTAAACAAGCTTACAGGTTTGTGCAAGACTTGAGAGAAGTCATTAAAGCTGTCTTGACTATTTTTCCAATCGTACCAAACCCAGCTACGATTTTAAGCTGTATCCCACCTACAGCACGTTGTTTTACGGTTATAGATACCTCATCAGCTTTCTTCTCTAACCCAGTACATTCAGATAGTCAGTATTTGTTTGCATTCACTTATAAGGGCCAACAGTATACTTGGACCCGACTACCCGAAGGATATGTAGAATCTCCAACCCTATTCTCTAGAGAGATTCACAGACAACTGCAGGATTTACAGTTACCACTACGTTCAGTATTGGTCCAATATGTAGATGATATTCTTATAGTTTCACAAGATGCTAAGTCTTATATAGAGGATTCACTTCTAGTTCTAAAGATTTTAGCTGAACGAGGTTTTAAGGTAAATAAATCTAAACTGCAGTTCTGTGAAGAAAAGGTACAATACCTGGGACACATCATTTCTATGGGTTTACATCAAATACTTCCAAGTAGAATTACCTCCATTCAGACTGCCCCCTGCCCTGTAACTCAGAGACAACTCAGGGGGTTCCTCAGCCTAACAGGTTATTGTAGACAGTGGGTGCCCAATTTTTCAGAAATTTCGGCCCCTCTGTTACAGCTTCTAAAAAGGGAGGTCACAGACCCTCTGCCTTGGTCCCCTGAACATGAAAACGCCTTTCAGGCTATTAAAACGGCACTGATAATCCCACCTGCCCTGGGGCTCCCAGATTATTCTAAACCCTTTATTTTTTACTGTTGTGAAAGAAACAAGACTGCCCTGGGCCTGCTAGTGCAAGCGGGCATGGGGGGCTATCGACCTATAGCATATTACAGCACTCAGTTAGACCCTGTTGCTTCTGGCTATCCACCCTGTTTACGAGCGGTGGCAGCCGCTGCTGTTTTCATCGATATGGCAGCACCATTGACTTTAGGACATGACACTATACTAGCAGTACCTCATGCGGTGCAAGAGTTACTCTTAAAAACGAAAACACAGTATATTTCTACTAAATATGAGTTAAGTTTATTAAGTAATCCTGCTGTTCAAATTACACGTTGCCCACCACTAAACCCTGCTTCATTAATTCCAACTAGTGACGAGGGTGAACCACATGACTGTGTCCTTGTAGTTAACACTGTTCTTTCTCCCAGGTTAGATTTGCAAGATGTTCCTTTGCTTAATCCTGTTCTTTTTGTAGATGGGTCCTGTTTATGAAATAGTCTTGGTGAACTCCAGGCTGCATAGTCAGTCTGCTCACCATCTGAGGTTTTACTAACTGGACAATTACCACCTGGAACTTCCACACAAGCCGCGGAATTAGTGGCACTTTCGCATGCATGTAAAATGGCCAAAGACAGATCTGTTACTATTTATACTGATTCACATTATGCCCATGGTGTTGTTCATGATTTTGGTACCTTCTGGAAGGAAAGGGGTTTTTTGACATCCTCTGAGGCACCGATTAAAAATTACCTGTATATTGATCACCTCTTACAAGATTCATTATTAGATACATCATTACTTGGCATTGTTTGTTGGTCTGCTATTTTGCTGAATCTGTAACTTTGTAATTACTTTCTAGTCTACCTACAGTAGTACAACTGCGTCATTTTGACCCACGTGGTTAGCTTTTCAACTGGGAAATAATACAGCCGGTAAACCTTTACTTTTTTACATTGGCTCTGCTTTGGCATTTTCTGTGGTGGCTTATTTTGAGCCGTTTTTATTGTAGATAACTACAGTGAGTACGCAGTTTTACAAAACCCCCATACTTCTTTACATGTGGCTCTGCCTTTGCGTTCTCTGTTGGTGGCTTATTTTAGCCGTTTTTATTGTAGATGACTACAGCGGGTACGCTGCTTTACAAAACACCCATTCAAGCAGCTTTCACAGCGAGCTGTTTATACTACGCCACTTATTCTAGCATCCACGTGGTTCCCAACTATGCAGTGGTTGTATCTGAGGCTGGAAGTGTTATTAGTATATAATACTTGTTATGCTAACTAGTGTAAGCTGAATTAATACTAACATTGTTTCATTTACGCCTAGTGGAAAATATCGCCAATTCTTTCAAGCAACCTTATGGTTCCTAAGTTCATTGTGTAGGTGTTAGTGGCCTGATAATATGGTGCGACAGTGTTAGTGAATGCTACTAGTCCCAGAATCCTTCTTAATGTTATACTGTGTTTAATTGTAGTAAAACTAACCACTGATAGCTAGTCATCTTGATACTGCCTTTGAACTTCACTGTCCTTCGTTGGCTTGGGTCCTGCATAATTTAGTCTCAGGTCAATGCATTTGCACTTGAATGTTGTCACTATTGGGATCTAAGACCCGTTTTCAAACATTATTACAGTAAGGCAATAGTGTTGTAATTGTTCATTAGTCCAACCCCGCTGTTTAATATGAATGCTAACCTGTACTCTATCCTGTGGGGTTATTGCTAAATTGTCTAGATTTGCTGTAACTGCATAGTCTTGGTATTCTTGCTACAGAGCGTAAGGCTTGCAGGATCAAATAGCTGCATAGAGGGAATCATTTTCCTCACTTATGATATACCTAAACAGGCAATTTGTAAATAATTGCATCTGATTGTATGTTGCTGCTCTGTATTAATCCTTCTCTGGTGTGCTTGCTTTACATTGTGGTAAGGGGTCAATCATTTGTTCTGTCTTTAGACTTAGAATCTAAAGTACTATGTTTGGTTGTCTCTTATCTACACCCCTTGTCAGTTGAATTTACTTATTTGTTCTCTCTCTCTTCCTTATATTTTACCAGCCCTGTGTACCTGAGTTCCTGCCTTTATCCATTCTTAAGAGGCCCCGTGGAATCTAAGTTAAGGAACAGAGTCCTGAATAGGTTTTGTTTGTCCTGCCCACTAAGACTTTCTACATTGAACAGTCCTTTTTTGAAAGTATGTCCTGCTAATGTATTCTTAACTTATATGACTCCAGGTTATTTGACTTCCCTCCCAAGTTAACCAGCAGCCTACCTCCCCCCTCAAGTAGCAGTTAAGTGACCCTCTCTTACCCTCTTTCTACATCCTTTTTCCTTAGGATAACTCTCCTCTACCTCGCCATAGCCCAGCTCTTTGCTTGATCGGTCTCTTGATATTTCTGAATATGGCCACTAGGTGGCACCCTATTCACTAGAAAACTATATACTCCCTAATCCTCACACTAGAGTTTTGTTTTTCCTGTTATCTTTCTGGTCTTAACCCCTTTCTATTTTTCTACTGCACCCTAACTTTACTACCCCTCTTAGCTTCCAAATAATTATTTTATCTCTTCCAATCCACCTATATTCCTCTCTGTACCTTACCTTATAGTCCACTCTTACCTTGCACTTGTCCCCAGTGTTTCTTTCTCTTCTCACTGATTGTTTTCTGCACCTTGGTCCCCTCTCTGGCTCTTCCCGCTCTGTTCACCCTGCGGGCTCACTCCGCTCCCCTACCCTACCCCCAATTCCCACCCCCAGTAGACCTAACCTTATACTTGCTCAGCCACACCCCCAACTTATTCACAGCCTATCATATTTCCTGCCTCATTTTCACTTCCAAGCTCTCCACTCCTGTCCTACTGCCACACCCCACTGCCTACCATCCTAGTACTACTAATTAGCAACCTTACTAAGCTTACCATACTCATTATGACCTTCACGTTTAAACTACCCTACTTACTGCTACTCCTTAATATCCTTCTTCTATACTATACCCTTACTTTCGACGAACACCATACCCTTAGCAGATCGCCTAGTTTAGCTAAACACACAAGCTCTATCCTTCCTCTAGCTGAACAAACCCATATTAACCTCCTGACATCCTGCCCTTACCTTCCCCCTCACTATCACAGAGTACTCCATAACAGGTATCACACAACTAGAAAGTACTACCTAATACCCTCTAAAAACTCAAAAATATTTCCATTCCCACAAACATTCTTACTGTTACATGGGGATATTCACCCCCAACCCTGGCCCAGATAATTCCCTCCTCCACATCCTCTCAGACCAAACTACTAACAATTTAAGTTCACCTTTCTCTCTTAACTCCCTTTCAATAGCACACCTAAATATTCACAGCATTAACAATAAAATCACACAACTCCATGCTTTAATTGAACTCTACTCATTTGATATCCTCTGTCTTACTGAAACCTGGCTTAAACCAGGTACCAAAAACAATGAAATTACTCCTCCTGGCTACAGCATTTTAAGGCTAGATCGTCTGAACAAAAAGGGTGGGGGAGTTGCTTTACTTTATAAATCTGACCTGCAGGTGGCCTCAATTGACTCCCTGCCTCCATCCCCCACCAATGCTGAAATACTCTGCAGCAAATTCCAAGTAAATAAAAGCAAAGCCATTTATATAATATGTTCCTATATCCCTCCTGGCAACAACTTAAATACACTTGAAAACATCCTTAGCTGGCTCTCCTCTACCTTTCCTCAAGAAACCATAATCTTAGGAGACTTTAATATTGATTGGAACTCCTGCATATCCTCCAAACCCACCTATCACCTCAACCTCTTTAACTTTCAACAAACCATAAACTCCCCAACTAGGATTCACAAATCTACCAGTAAACAAGTCATCTTGGACTGGATATTGGTCAACAATAATCCCATCTCATATAAAACTGGAATACTCCCAGACAATATCAGCGACCACCTTCTCACCTATATCACTAAACAAAAAAAATAACAATCACAAACAGGCTAGCTATCGTACTATACGTAACAAAAAAAATGTAACCTTCCTATTTTCCTTAATGAACTCAAAGAATGTAACTGGTCAGCTCTTAAACACCTCCCACTTGATGAGGCAGTTACACTTTTCAACAACACATTCCTCCAAATACTTGAGCATCACGCCCCCTCTCGCTTAATTAGAATATGATCCAAAGCTGCTCCTTGGCTTTCTAAAGAAACCAAGCAAACAATGCTATTAAGAAAGAAACTATGGACAAAATGGAGAACTACTAAAAACCCAACAGACCATCAAAACTTCAAACACCTTAGAAATACTACAAAAAAACTGATCCTTCTTGATAAAAAAAAAATTTTACCTCCAGTATCAACAAAATCAAAATCATAACCCCAAAAAATTCTGGTCAGGAATCAATAAACTACTCCATCCAGGGAATACCAAAACACCTACTCCAGCTAACTTAGCCCAGACCCCTCCCAATATAATAGCCAATACATTCAACAACTTCTTCTCTGAAACAGTCACCTCTCTAGCAAAAAACATGGTTCCCCCCACTTTCCTTCAAAAGATCTCTTCTCATAACAACACCTCCACACTAAAATTTGGTACAGTCTCCACAACCTATATATGTAAGTTACTTTCAAAACGTAAACCATGCACTCCTTCTGCCGACCAACTACCAGCTGGATATCTCCAGATAGCAGCAGCAGAACTAGCTTATCCAGTCTCCATCTTAATAAACAGAACAATAACTGATTCTACTATTCCTTCCCTCTGGAAAGTCTCCCATATCATTCCACTGCATAAAGGAGGAAACACTAATGAACTGTCTAATTTCTGTCCTATAGCCTTACTATCACCACTAGCTAAAATTATGGAACGTTGTATACACCATCAACTTTTAAATCATCTTTTACATAATAGCCTACTTGCTGACTCCCAACATGGTTTTAGACCTTTCCATAGCACTTCCACTGCTCTTCTCTCCTTCACAGACACTATCAACAAAAATCGCAATAACAACCTATTCTCCTCAGCTTTATTTTTTGACCTCTCTAAAGCCTTTGATATGGTGAACCATAAACTTCTGCTTGACACTTTATAATCTCTTGCACTTGACTCTCTGGCATTGCACTGGTTTGACTCATATTTGAAGATAGAAAACAGGCAGTCCTTTGGGACAGCCAATTATCCTCTCAGCTCCCAGTCACTATAGGGGTCCCCCAAGGATCTATCATAGGCCCCCTTCTCTTCTCCATATTTATAAATAACCTGTCTTCTTCACTCCCAACATCCACATGTATTCAGTATGCAGATGATTCAACTCTCATCTGTTCTGCTGCATCTCCAGCTGAACTTCACTCTTCCACCCAAAAAATCTTTATGGCAGCAGAAAACTGGTTCCAACATATCTGTCTACTCCTTAATCCCAAAAAAAACAAATTATTACTTTTCTCTCCAACCCTTAAGTCTGCCCCCTTCTCCTTTTCTATTATGTCTGACAATGGCACTATCATTTCACCTGATTGTTCCACTAAACTACTAGGTTTTACAATAGATAATCAACTAAACTTTGATTCCCACATTGACCTAACCATCAAAACTGTTAATAAAAAGATAGGAGCCCTCTATAGACTTAAGCCCTTTCTTACAGCAACCACCAGGGTGTCTCTAGCCCAAACTCATCTCATCTCTACATTATTGTATGCCTCCCCATCTTTTATCAACCTTTCAAAATCTAACCTTCAGAAACTTGCCACAGCCTACCACAGCATTGCCAGGTTTGCCACAAGTTCCCCATTTCGTACCCATCATTGTGTTAATCTCAAAAAGCTTGACTGGATTGAACTTCAAAATCTTATTTTCCTGCATCAATTAGTTATCACCTATAAAATTCTCCATTACCCTACTAATACACCCATACTTAACAACCTTGTTGTCCTTTACAGGAATCTTACTTCCCTTCGCTCAGCTAACAAACTGCTAGTAGCCCCTCTCAAATCACACAATAAAGCTGGTGACTCTTTGTTCACAAATGTGGTTGGCTCTTACTGGAATAAACTTCCCATAAAATTGACTACTTTAGGCTCATCACAACTTTTCAAGAAACAACTAAGGAACTATTTCAAATCTCACTGGCTATGCCCTTGCTCTAATCCAGACTGACCTCTGCATCCAACTTTCTTTACAGTTCTCTCCATTACTCTTCTACTTGTCTCTCTCATGAGTACTACCCCCCCTGTAACTTACCTAACTTCCACTTGAATACTACTTTTCCTATAAAGTCACTTTCTCCTTACACTAGATATATTACTGCAACCTGTCATCTCACCTTTTATTTAAACCTATATGTTCCTCCCTGCTGTGCAAATCTGTTTCTTAAAACTAGTGCCCTGGCACAACATGTTTATCACAATTGTTAACACTGTAAATATTGTATAGAATCTTGTGATATTATTTTTTCTCTTTTTCTCTTTTACTATTCCTGCTTCTGCAAAGAATATGGGATTAGGGATCCTCACTGTATTTTTTACTTTTGTTAAAGTGCTTCTGTACTGTTACGTTGCTATATTGAAATAGTTCCTTAAATACGTATAATTTTGTCTCTTACTGGGCTGTTTTAATGTTATTTACCAGTATATAGTGGAGGTTTTCTCCCCGGGCCTCTGCTGAAAATGGACATGTATCCAGCCAGACTAAACCGGTCAACAAATGTAAAATAAAATAAAAATAAAAATAAAATAAATAATTATTTCCTTCTAAAATTGCTGTTGTCAAGTGTGCAGCTCACCAGTCTAATGACTCCCTAGTAGCTATGGGAAATAATTTAGCTGACTGAGCTGCCAAACAGGCTGCTGTTTCACACACTGTTCAGGGACAGTTTCTGCAGCCTATCTTACAAACGGTTACTTTTAACACTACTGTTTTAAAAACCTTACAAAGCGAAGCATCGGAATCAGAAAGAAAAACATGGCTGGCCCAAGGTTGTTTCAAATACTCTGATTCAATTTGGCAGCATTCTGATGGCAGATTAATTTGCCCTATATCTATGTTAAATTCTCTTATAAAAGCATATCATTTGCCAGCTCATGTAGGGGTACAAGCATTAATCAAACAAATCCAGAAGGATTGGTTCACCCCAGGACTTTCTGCTTCTGTGCAACATTTTTTGAGCATGTGCTCCATTTGTTTACAGCATAATATTTCAAAAGGCACTCTGGCTCCCGCTCAACCGGTGCTAAAACCAATGGAACCATTTTGTGCCTTACAGTGGGACTTTATTGAACTCCCACCTTGTACTCATTTTAAATATGTTTTGACTGTTGTTAATATTTTTTGGGGTGGTTAGAAGCCTACCCATGTGCTAAAAATGATGCTATTTCAGTTGCAAAAAAAAATTATGTTATGAATTGATACCTCGTTTTGGTGTTCCTTGTCAAATATACTCTGACCATGGAACACATTTTACTGCTAAGTTAGTTGAATCATTGTCTACTATGTTAGGCATCACTTTGAAATTTCATTGTCCATATAGACCACAGGCATCAGGTATTATTGAATGAATGAATCAGACCTTGAAAACTAGACTTGCTAAAGTCACTTCAGAAACAGGCTTAACTTGGGTGCAGGCCTTACCACCAGCCTTACTTTCTATGCGAGCACAACCACATCCAAATAAGGGTCTTTCTCCACATGAAATTCTCATAGGTCACCCTCTGCGTATGCCTATGACACCACCACCACCACTCCTTTCTGAATATGATGCATTTGATAATGATATTCTCTTGTACTGCAAATCTCTTGTTTCCTTCCTACAGTATCACCATTGACAAGTAGCAGCTGCTCAACATCTTCCAGATCCTTTCCTGTCATCTGCCCTACAACCAGGTGATTGGGTTTACGTTAAGCCCTTCTCTAGAAAAACAGTGATCCAGCCGTGCTGGAAGGGGCCCTTCCTGGTTCTTCTGACAATGTCATCTGCTGTGCGACTGCAAGGATCTCCAACCTGGATCCACATTTCACACGTTAAAAAAGTTGTGCCATCCAAAGACCAACAGCCTTTATCTTTTTTATCTCCAGATTCTCCTCCCATTGCTACTCATACTTGAAGTAGAACTGTTCCAGTACATGATGATGCCTAATATCTACCCTTTTGGAAACCTCCAAACTCCTGACACTACGCAGACTCAACGACCATTTCCACAAAAATACTAGACAGCAATTTTGGTGATCATTCTTGTTGTATTGTTATTTTTAATCTGGCCATTTTTATTTCCTGCTCCATCAATGCATCACACCAAGCAAGCTATTTGGCATCCACCTTTCAACACCTACCAAGCCATCAAATATGTTTATGCTTCGACATTTAATGTTTCTAACTGCTGGATCTGCACTGCCATTTCCTCCGTACATGGGGGATTGTCATTGGCTGCATCTCCACTAAGTATCATTGATACATGGACTAGCTTACTCAACAACACTGCTAACATTACATCCAATAAATCTATTGCATTGCAACTTTCTCTCTGTCTCAATGACACTCTGTGTTTCTGACGAAAGTACTCAAGTCAACATCATTGGACTCGAAAATGGGACAAAGTGTCTGCAACACGACAATCAAATACCAGTGCAATTACACAGAAGGAAACCGCGTAGCCTCAGGCTGTCGAGTCTCATTTGATGCCATTTAGCCAACACTGAGAAATGCCTCATTACTTGCTTCTCGCAATATCGTATTTCTTGCCATATTCCATGGTATAACTACAGGCAGTGACCATTCTTCAAAAGTTACCACCTTGGTGCAGAATTGTTATTTTATATGAGGAAGAAAGGCCTATAAATGGCTACCAGAAAACTGGTCTGGTAGCTGTTTCTTAGGTTATTTAGTCCCAGCTATCCGACATACATCTGCTTTACCTCAAGGAAAAATTCGGAACGTTCGAGAGATTAAAAAGCCAATCCGGTAGGTCAAGTTGACACTTCATAGATTTATCATCATGACTTAGCTCATGCTGGCACCAAAGGACAATCTCATATGGACTTGGGTGATGACATCATATCGTGGGCTGGTATAATTCCAGCATACGGAGCAGTAAAATCAATTTGGGAACTGAAAAAACTGTCCAAATTGCTTGAAGTATTAAGCAATGCCACATTTTCTGCTTTAGAACTAGTGACTGATGAACTGACTGTTATGAGAGCTGTAGTCCTCCAAAACCATATGGCTCTCCATTTCACCCTAGTGATGAAAGGTAGAACTTGTGCTTTAATCCAGGAGGAGTGTTGTACATCTATTCCTGACAATCAGCATGAAATTGAAAGTCATCTCGAACTCATTCAGAGAGTCTCTGAACTCTCTAAGGCCAAGGAGGCTAATAACTCAACATGGGCATGGTTAACCAACCTATTCTCAGGTTGGGGAGGTGGACTATTGAAGTTAATTTTATTAATCGCAGTATTAGCTCTTATTGCCTTTCTTGTTGTGTTTTTTATTAAAGCATTGATTTTGAAATTAATGTCTTTTAAGACTACTAAAAAGGTACCAAAGTTTTATATGCCTGCAGTCATAAATATGGATGATGAAATAAAAATGTGTGACAATGTTGAAGGAACCAGCCACATGGTTATATTAGACTTAGGGCAAATGTATGATAGACTAAATGGTGATGCTTACACAGCATCAAATGGGGGATTATAGAAAATGAACGGCCAGAGTATGTGCTTAAGGAAATTGAGTATGTGACAATCTGCATGCATTAAGATGGACTTTGTACTGCGAACTCTGAGTAAACTGTGAATAGTGGAAAAGTACTGAAAAACAAGAGCCTGCTTGAAAGCAGGAGATGTGTCTTATATGGAAGTGCATCCGATTTTCTTTTTCTGCCTAGAGATGTAGTAATGTGAACTGCTTTAAGCCTATGGGTAAACCACTGATTGGCTAATTGTCTTTTGTACTAATTTAATTGGTCTAGTTTATATTTTTGTACTGTCAGCAGTATTACCAGCATATAAGCTTATGCTTTCCTTTGTTCGGGGACCCTCCTTGGCACTTTCCATGAGGCTCCCACACATGTGTAATAAACACCACTGAAAGAGAGGAAGAATTGTCTTGCCTTCATTTAAGGTAAAATGATAAATGCAACATTTGTTACATACATATTGCATTTATTGGGCTGTGTATGTGTCTATATAATCTTAAATCTGAATGTGAATTATACTTTTCAGTTCCTCTCATCTAATCTTTAAATTACATCTTCTTGTATCAAGTAGAGTAACAAAGGAGAAGAGAAGAAGAGAAAAAGAGAAAATAAAAGGAAGGAATTCATAAAAGTACTGTGACATGTACATGTTATGGTAGCCTTTTACAATTCAGAAATACCCCTAACATGGTGCTGCACAGTGCTTTAGCACAAAGTCATGCAATGCCATCAGGGCCTAGCTCCTCAGCTATGATGTTTGCTAGTGAGGCAGTCTGGGGAGAGGCATATGCTAATTAAACAAATGCTGTCCCTCCCAGAATTGCATCTAGAAAGGCATCTACATGCCAAGTAATTCAGGAAATCACTGGGATGTGAAGATCAGCATGGCCACCCCAACATGTACTGGTAGAGAACATGGTCCAAAGGTCATGTGTATCTATTGAAATTGAAAGTAGTATGGGGATCAGGGGGTGAGGGAACCGCTAACCACCAGGTATTGATCTAAACTCAAGTGCCATAACAGCACCTACAGCAGTACTGGGATTGGGGAGTGGGGGACCACTAGCCACCCGGGATTACTCTAAACACGCATGCCATAATGGCACCCACAGCAGTACAGGGATCAGGGATGGGGGAAACCCATTGGCCACCATGGATAGTATGCTTGTGCTATAAGAGGGCTTACACTAGTAGAGGGATGGGGTGGGGGAAGCACTGGCCACCAGTGATACCACACTTGTGCCTTAACAGCACTTAACACTAGTATGAGGATCTAGGTTAGGGAAAAGCACCAGGGATACTGTAAGGTCTTGTGCCCTAATCACACTTACACTAGTACAGGGATTGGTGGGACATCTCAGGGACAGGAACAGGGACTGTTGTGTGCGTGCGTGTGTGTGTGTGTGTGTGTGTGTGTGTGTGTGTGTGTGTGTGTGTGTGTGTGTGCATGTGTGTG